>NW_024885532.1:5884218-5960744 GCF_019232065.1 Centrocercus urophasianus
TATCTATCTATCTATCTATCTATCTATCTATCTATCTATCTATCTATCTATTTCCCCGGGTACCTTAAAGCTCACAATGAAACCTTTAAACAATCCTGAGATGATTAGATGCTGGAGTAACTTCTTAAGACTGACTGAGACTACTGATAAAATTATACTTGACTCTAATATAGCTCATTTACTGGCTCTGCTCACATTTCACATTATGTATGTAGGAAACATCTCTACCTATTTATGCTGTATCCTTCATACCAGTGTTTTATAAATAGCCAGAGGACACAGGTAAAGACTGGATGCAACTGGGATTCATTATCAGAGGAAAAGCTAGCAAAAAGTTACTTGTTAAATGTCTGAGCTTGCTGCTTATGAAAAAAATAAATGTGCAGCACAGATGGAGAGGCATAAATAGCAAAGTAAACTTGATTGAAATAATAGAATGAAAACTTAGGTAAGTATGAAAGATAACTTATCTTGTTCAGATAACTCTATGGCAGAATATATTTTTAATCCATAGTTTATAAAATCTCGTCTGGATATTTTTTTAGTTCTTTTTAACACAATACTGAAAAACAAAAACAAAAGTACTATTGCTGAAATCATTACATACGATCTTCATTGAATCTGTGTTTTATTCTTTTTTTTTTCAGCTGCTCATAAGCACCATTTTTTTTTCATGTGACCGTATACTAGAACATGTTTTTTTTTTTAATGATTGTTACTGTTGTTCCATTTTTTATTTCACTCTAAATATCTCCAAATTAAAAACACATGTACACTAATGTTTCTATCAATTAGCATATCTAAGGTGTACTCTATTGTAATTGATTTTCATTTTCCTTATGATCTTTTACTTTCACTAAAATCCCAATCTTGAATCCTGAAAACAAAGAGATCTAGGGAAAGGTTATGTGGAAAGGAAGTATCTCCAATTACAGAGAAAGCAAAATTTGTATTAGCATTTGTTATAAAATGTTATATACATATATATATATATATATAAATATATACGTATATAGATATATGTCTTGGCATGTGCTTTTACTTTAAAGAAGCACAATATATTATCATGATAGAAATTTTTACAATAATTCCTGCAGTTGCCTCATATACACCACTTACCTTAAATGTATTTTAATTAATATTTTCATATTTAAAAAATATAGATTCTTCAAAGTAGATTTTACAAAACCTGTCTTTCTATACACTGCATGTTTAAGTCAGGCAATATTTAAAGTTAATATTTTTATTTTCTTTTTATTCATTTTTCCACTTTGTTCTCTTGGTGCAATTAATGCCACTTTTTTTTTTTTTTTTCCTAACTTTTCCCTCCTGTAGGTAGACTTTTAACTTCTCTGTAGAGATTAAGAGTAGTTGTATGAGCTAGTAATATAGCAGACTGATTTTAAAGGCCTTTGGATATACTTTTTTTTATTATTATTACTTATGGAATTTGTATTTCACCCACTTGGGTTGTGATGCTGTTGAAAAAGCATCGAGGTCTGGAGATCTTCTGAGATATAACAAAATGTCTTGTTGGCTCTGAGTACAGTGCTGTGTTGAATAACCATCAGTGCAACACAATGCTTGTAGTTCTCTAACATAACCTATCCTGTATTTTGTTTTCTTTGTTTTCTTCGTGTTGCAGCTATACTGGAACACTGCATATTATACCTAATATTGCGTACCCTTAGTTTTCCCTTCTTCTTTTCTTCCCTTAGATCCTGACCTATTTCAATTTTTTAATTTCTCCAAGGAGTGCAATTAAATATTTTCATATATACTATCATGATAAGTTGTCTATGATGTCCTTTTTTTTAATTAACATTATATGTGAGATTTTAGTGTTCTTTTCCTCCATCCTGGATTTGGAAGAGTTTGTAATTATGGTTTTAACTCTGACAGTAGTTATACAAGTGATATTGAGTGATATGTTATTCTTCACTTGCTTTCTTTGTGCCCTGTGTTTACTTTTTTTAGTACACTATAATGACACAAATTTCATCTTTAAATTGCTTATTTTCTTTCAGTAGTGACACAGTCACTGCCTGTAAAAAGACATCAAGCTGACAAAATTGTTTCCTTTACAGTATTACATAATAATTTTAATTGCCTTCATCCTATCCTACCTTAACAATTGTTACTACTCAGTAATGCTAAACGTCAAGTCCATTTCCATCTTTCTTCACTGTAACAAGTAGAAAAGGTGTTTTATTATGCTATCGCATGTTTGAGCTTTCAGTCATGCTATTTTTACAAATTTTTACCAGTAAAAATATAGAAATACAGTCACAGACAATTCAATATCCAATTCAATTCTGTATTTATTATCAATTTATTACAGGTACCATTGTCTTGGCTTCAGCTAGGACAGAGACTGATTTTTCCTTCATAGCACCTGTTATAAGCTTCGTCTTTAGGAGAAAACAAACAAACAAACAAAAAACAACAACAACAAAAAACCACAGTGTTGTTACCACACCAAGCTTTTAGTTGTTGCTTCATGGTACCGTGCAGAGCCAAAGGACGTCTCAGTTTTTTAGCTTCACAGGCTGTCCTGACAGTGAGGAAAACTGAGGGGTACAAGAAGCTGGGAGGAGACAGAACCTGGACAGCTGACCTAACTTGGCAAAAGGGATACTCCATACCATATGAAAGTGCGCAAGAAGAACTTGAAAACGGTGAGTAGTTGGATGGGTGGATGGCTTCTACTTGGGCACTTGTTGGGCAGTGGTCGGCAAGTGGTGAGCAATTGCTTGTGTATCACTTGTTATATATAATTATATATAATAATTATCACTATCATCTTTATTTCTTCTTCTTTTTTCTGTCTTAGTAAATGGGTTTTTGCCTCAACCCATGAGTTCTACTTTTAATTTTTTAACAATTCTCTACTCCACCCCACTTAGGAGGAGGGCTGGGGAGCGAGTGAATGATTTTGTGGCATTTAGCAGCCTGCTGTGTTAAACCACAACAACCATGAAGCATTTCCTTTTTTTTTTTTTTTTTTTTTTTTTTTTTGTAAGATAAAGTTCTACTGCAGGATGGAATCCCCATGGGGAAAACTTTTCTTGATATAAGGGCTTTTTTCTACAGTTCAAAAGAAACTTCTATTCTATGAAGTAGGGAATGAGATTTGATGACACAATGAGCTTTAGTACTTAGTCTTCATTAACCTACTGAATTTTAAGTAAAAAGTATGGTGGAATAACTGAATGAATGGAAATTATTTATTTGTGTATTTTTACAGTTTCACAACTTCTAAGTGTGTGTGTGGGGGGGGGGGGGGGAAGGGCAGAGAAGCAAAAAATATTATTTTCAGAAGTAACCAAAAAAAAAAAAAAAGAGAAAAGAAAAAAGAGAAACTTGACCATGGGGCATTTGCACGTTCTTATGATGTGCACTGAAGAAACAAGAGGCCTCAAAGAGACAGAGAAGCATAAGCAAGATATATGACAAAGTTCATTAGAGTGAAGTGCCTGATAAGAAAAGATACAAATCTAAACAGAACACAGCTGTTTTCACAACAATAAACCCACATCTTTTTATGACAGATAAAATAGATTCTTGGAGAAAATCAACATATTATAAAAGAAATCTCAAATATTTAAGTGTGGTGAATCAAATCATTTATATCTTAATTGTTCTGTAAGTAGCAGAGTAAACAGACTAAAGTTATATGAATAATTTATACAGTGTCTTGGAAAAGCATTTTTAAATTAATAAAAAATGATGAATCTATGAAGGAAAATTTCTTAGAGAACAAATTCTTCTGTCTGGTTCAGAACAAGGGAAAAAGACACTAGGGATTGCAGTCTATGTTTTGACTGCTATCCGTTGGTCCTCTTCTACTTGTGGCCAGGTGAGCTCCTGAACTTCTGTCCTCATGTCAATGGTGAAAGAATGTAGTAAGACTGTATTTATACTTATGATGTGTCTTTTCCCTGGTGAAGGCTACTACTGTGCATGGAAATGATATATAATGTCAGAAGAGAATTCACCTGAGACAGGAAATCCTCTGCCAGTGATTTTCAGCGAGGTTATGGTTCATTTATAGCAACTGAGTGGCACAGTGGGATCATAAATATATTTGAGAATCAGGAACAATATTTCCCTGGGGTTTTTCTATTACTAAAGTAGTTGAACTACTATGCAATATTTTGTGATATATTACACTACTAAATAACAGAACAAAAATACATGTGGAATTACATTTTGTCTATTTATAGGCATTATTCATATTTACTGTACATATACATTTCTTTTTTCAAAAATCTTGATATTTTCTGATTTCATCTTCATACAGACTATGCCTTCTAAAAATAGCCTCTTGCTTTCATAGTATCTGACTATAATTTTATTTTATTTTATTTTATTTTATTTTATTTTATTTTATTATTTTAGCTTTAATCTACAGAAAAGAGATGTGGAAGGATTAAATTCACAGTCTCACTCAGCTCCCTCCAGTGGCATGTTACATAGTTCAACTAATTTCTACTAAGAATAAATGTTCTTTGATTTTATGAATATACATTAATGGTGCTAGTTTAGTATATCAAATCATTAACGTGTGTTAAGAACTATCTGCAGTTAACTTTATTATTATTAATACTGACTCTAACGTTGAAAAATAAGCAGAATTTTTTCTTCCTTCTTGATGCTGTTTCCTACAATACTGTATTATATGTATCTCTGAAAAACTCTCAGATTTACAGACTTACAGATTTCAAGCCTTATTACATGCAACTGAAATATATATATGTATGTTCATTATTTATGATGATATGATAATGATTAATAGTCTGTGAAACTATATGGATATATATATATTTATGAGATGTTCATGAAGTAGATATAAATATGTCAAAAAATGTTTTACTGCAATGTAAAGCATCTTATGAAATATCTTGGCTATGTTTTTTTTTTTTTTTTTTTCCTATGTAGAACTTTGTGCTAGCATTTTTAACATCTGTCTTCCCCAAAGTAGAGATTTGGGGTTTAGTTGGGATTTATAGCAGCATAACGAGAAAAGCTGCCAGAAGTCTTTTTAATCCACTAGAAGAAGCTCTATAAAATGATAGAATCACACATTGCAGAAACTTTTCAACAGTAAAGTTATCCTTCTGTTATTTACTAAAAAGTTGAACTTGTGCTTTTGCACCTTGCAAAACAGTTTTGCTTGTTACTATTTAGAGCTGCAAGCAGATATCAAATCAAAGTAATAAATATCTAATGAATAATTCACCCTTCTAAATAAAAAATAAAAAAGCAAAAAAAAAAATAGATAAACGAGGAAATGGAAACAGGAATGTTCTACAAACAGAGTTCTAATCTCCTCTAATTTGTCAAGTTCTTCCTCAGAAGTTCTGAGCAACTTCAACTGCTTCTGAGGTCAGTGGGATTTGTGAGTACCTGTGACCTTTTCAGGGAGCGTAAAGAACCTGCTGCTCTTAAAAATCTTGCTAGTCTAGGACTCCGAAGAAGTCAACTCAAAGCATTTGTCTCATTCTGTGCCGTGCCACAGTGCAGCAAAATATGACCTACCTGTAAAAGACTAATCAGAGCAATGGAAGCTGTTTAGTGGAAAAGAATTGGGATCTTAATTCCCTGAAATACTCCTGCTTGTCGCTAGCTGAATCTACAGTGCTTCTACTGAAGCCAAGGGAAACGGGCACTACTGCTACTGGCAAACGACTGCAGTGGTAGGATAGATCTCGCGAGGCAGATAAGTCATTACAGTGAATTTCACAGATTGGAAGGAGGTCACACCTTGCTGCTTGGGGCTATCTGAACTGAGAACTTCTCTTTCTCATCCTCTTTTACAGGTATTCCCTGTTTATTGTTGGAGACTTTTAGAGGAGTGACTGCCATTAGGAGTCTAGGAAGAGGTTCTCTTGTTGAAAGGCAAATATATAGCTAGTGACATAATGGGAGAGAGCAGTAAAATTAGAAAAGCCTAGAGGCCAACTGCTATCAGTACAATAATTCATATGGTCCACTGCTTACTTTCTTACAGCTTTGTGAAGAGAAAGACAGTACGCAGTGTAGAGCATATTGCATTACTTTCTCAACAAACAATGCTTTCAACTTACTGCTTTACTGAAACAGTGTATTTTTTGAGGTCTATGTGAAGCTTCATCTAAGGGTCAACCCTATTGCTTCCTGGAAGACCCTAGATCAAACTATATTATTTAAGTAGTAAATTATACCACGTAAAAGTACTAAAACCGTGATGCATAGTTTTGACTTCCATGGCTGGAGCTCATTGTCTCAGCTACGGATGCTAAAGTTCAAGTGTACTAAACAAAATGATATAGGTAATTAACAAAGCAAGATTTTAGAAGCAAGTCTATTGACTAAGAGAAATTGCAATGAAGAATGGATTTAATATGAAGAATTATCATTATGCTTTTTCTGTTTCTCTCTTTAAAAATATACCAATTCTTAATAATGCTTATGACAACTTTTTTACAAAGTAATAGTAAAACTTTTCCAGATAAATTCAAGTGTTAAATTCTTTTACATATTTACAAACTTCCAAGATTTTAGTAGTAGATATTGTAATATCACTTTCAGAAAACCTAAAGGGGATAAGAAACTGAAGTTATTATAATTTTCCTTTGAATAATCGCATCAATTCTTGAGATTGTGTGGTGGCAATGTTACGGCTTTTCATGGAGTATTTCTGTTTTCTACAAAGATGTCTTGATGAGCTCTCATTACACTTTTTATTCAAAATGATACTTAACTAATCAGTGACATCAGTGTTTTACAGTCATGTTAATTTGGGAATTTTACTAATCATTCTTGCTATGTCTTATGTTACACCTGTGGAAGCAATAAAACTTGTGACTCATGTCTTCTACTCCTAAGCACTGTTTAACTGCACACTGTAGTGTCCTGTCTTATAAACTAACATTATTAGGTATTGGCATGTCAGAACTATGACACAAAGGTAAATAAAGCCAGTTAGGTTGTTGCAGAGTAAAAAAAAAATCTTTCTCCTGACTCAATGTGTTTATAAACCTGTATCACTCTACTGATTAGTAAGGCAGACTTTCAAAAAGATATGAGCCTTTTCTGAAATAATAGCTGTAGGCTAAAACCACATTCAACTGACAGGGACTAAGTTGCTGATGATTTTCATGGAAAAACAGATTAAAATACTGTATCAGTGAATAAACTCATTATTGAACTTGTTTTACTAGCCATCTGGAATCCAGATTCTGATGGTTAAAAAGACATTTATCAAACACAATCTTCCTTCTTCCACTGTGCTTGCAGAGTTGACTGCTAAGGATTCTACTGGTTTTACTGTTCCATAGGAAAATGAATTCAAGTAAATATTGAGAAGAAAAGGTTAGAATCTAAAATAACATTTTATGAGAAATACAGAGAGTAAAAACAAATGCTCTTGCTTCTCAGATTGAGCTTTAAACTATCTTCTAAGGGTAAGACTGGACTTCTGTAGGAATGTTTTTGATCAAAGAGGGTTATGAGTTGACAGAGAATATAACTGAACTTATTCCCTCTGGTTTATTTCCTTACTTATATTAAGGTCATAGATATATCTAAAATATTCTATTCTGGTGATCTAATAGCAACACAAAATTTTCTATGCTTTTATGAACTATAAACCACTGAAGAACTATCAGGATTTAGTTTGTACAAAGATTAAATGGGATTCAAGTGAAAAAAAGGACAAGTACTCAGACAATATTGACAGAATTGGTGAAAGCCAAAGGATAGTCTTAAGATTTTATTTTTAGAAATAGCAAGTGTAAATTGTTGTCATGACTGTAACTATTCTGTGTTTTGGAATATTTTGCAAATATGAAAATGTTGCAAATGTTTGAATTTTGCAAAATGCATAATGAAAAGAATGATAACAGCTTAGCTTAGATTTTTAGATTTTAGAAATCAATAGTTGGAATTGTCAGATAGCATAACTATAAAAAAATAAAAAATAAAAAAAGCATTTTAAAATGACAAAACAAAATGTAAAACTAACATGAATGCCCACCCCTAACAATAAAGTCAAAAATCAAATGAATTTTTCTGTCACTACTATGTGTTCCTCAGAGCTCCACCACACAAGGAAAAAAAATATAATGTAAAAAGACATTGTTTGGAATCAAGAGATCCTGTATTTCATTATTTTAATTACCCTGTCAAAAAGTCTCCAAGTAGCATCAACTTCTGGGTGAATTACAGCAGAAAATGTTTGCTGGTTTGAAACCAGTTCCATTTCATTCTTGTTTCATTCTTGAAACAAAATTTCTTTCCTCACGTTTTAACATGATACTAAGCTTCAAGTTATTTTTTAAATTATTTCTAAAATTGATTAATTCAGGTTTCACCTAATCAAAAGCATTCCTTGAAGTTTAAAGCACAGCTTGAATTCTTAGTACTTTGTTCTGTAGCAGCTTCTAATATGCCTGAACTTATATACTTGAAAGAAGAGAGAGTTTGTCGTGAGGATCCTGTCCTTAAACAGTGCTTGGTTAATTTAGACAACTCTTAGATGCTACTATATAACGAACAAAAATTTCAACCAAAAAACACAGTGCTGCACAAACATGTAAGGTTTTCAGAAATAGCATGAGCAACAATTCCAGTCTTCTTCTTCTATCTAGTGAATGGGTTGTGAATTTCTGCAATGATAAGCCTTTCACATTTACTCTCCATTAGATTTCTGCTATGATATATGAGATGAAAATACAATTCACATCTTATTATGCCTGTGGGAAAAGAAAGTAATTACCTGCATTTTCATCAGAGCTATCAAGTAAGTAGAAATGAAAGACATTTATTTCTAGCACAAGAAATTCTGCTCTAAAACTAAGCAATAATCGTAACAATTTGTATTTCTTCTGCATCTCTTCTTTAAGGGCAACTGGGAAAAAGTTTAATTTTAAAGCCAGGAAAAAGACAGTGTTCTAGTGACTTAGCCTACATCTTGCTGATCATTTTGGTTTACATCAGGTGCTTGCCTTTAATTATCATTTTGGCAATAAGATGCATGATGCAGTTACTGTCTGTTCAGCAATACAACTTCCCAAAGATTTGGGAAAAAAATAACATTTTTCTGTTCAGGTTTTTTCCCAGCCTTTCTGTGTGGGGATGCACGTTGCTGCAGTAAGTGACTACTCTGCCTTCACTCTGAGACAACTGGAAGATGTCTAGCTGTTTTCTTATATAAGAGTGTTTAAACTCCACCACAGAAAAGGCTTACAAGCTTCAGGTAAGTATGAAGCAGTTTATCTAACATGGTTGATGAAGAGAATGGAGCTTGCTTGTGTTTGCCCTCAGAAAATAATCCCTCAAATGTCTGAGTCACGGGACATATTTTTAGAGTCTAAACACTTTATTTTATTTTATTTTATTTTATTTTTTTTTAACAGACAACCTAAGAGCATATTGGAAAGAACTGGAAAATATCCATGTGTCACAAAATTCCAAAGTTTAAAATGAAGCTACTAATTTTATTAAATGTAAACAACTAAATTAAATTTTAAAACTGTCGTTTTCTAGACTTACAAATCTTCACGGGACTACAATATTGTTGTAAATTCATTTGTTTCATCAGCAGCCTAAAATTGTTAAAAACATAGGCAAAATGGAAAACTATTGCTCACAGACTTTCTGTTTTTTGGAAGAAAATAATCTGTCTTTTAATCAGAAGTATACATTCATTGGGAATGTGAAAACCAGGAAAAGGAAAATTTTATGTGACAGATAGGCAGTTTCATTTGACATCAGGTCTATACTATGTATACCACTAATTATGATCACTGATACATAAATTGAACTATTCATGAGTAAGTGACTTTTCCTCAGTGCTTATTGATTGGGTTTGCTGGCTGTTTTGTCTGTCTCTATCAAATGTTCTTCTAACACTATTGTTAGTTATTACAACCAGGCAATTTCATTGGTAGCATCCTGGATTTAATATAATTTAAGTCAGTATGAATCAAATTATACCTCCATAGTCTTTTTCAGAAACTGTTATAATATCCTCTAATTTTTCAGTTGTTTTGTTTTTGTTGGTTGTTGTTGCTGTTTTTAATGTTTTGGATTGTAATAATGGTAATAATGGTGACAGAATTCAGGAACACCTATGTTTAGACCTCTAAAAGTAGACACTTGAGATCAAAGTGTATTTAATCTGTTTTGTTTTGAACGCTTATTTAACTGCAAAGAAAAAGATGATTAATCAAATACTACATTTTAAGGTCTAAACTGAAATTAAATTATGAATTTCTTGAAGACCAGTTTCTCAAACAGAATATTGCTATTGGATACAACTATTGAACTAGAGTTGTATCAACCCTTCACAAATAGATTTAAAGTGTATCACCTTCTACATATATATAATATTTTTTACCAGGACTACGTCAGAAAAGGGAATGTTATCAGCTTGATTCAGTTCTTTTGTCTGCACAATAATGTAGGTATAAGAGATGGTGAATTTTGATGCCTATGTTCCTATTTATTATTTGTAATCTTTGTTTTAATTAATTATTTTAAATCTTTAAAAGTTGTATTCTTTTCTCTATATTAGGTGTAATTTGCTTTAATAACTCTGCAATAAACATTTTAGATATTTCTGAAAGTAGACACATTTTGTACTTCTTTCTGATATTGTTTGCATAATTTAATTTCATTCAGATGTCCTAGGGTTCATAATTTTTTTTTTCTATTATCAGTTTTATTTATTTATTTATTTATAATTTCCTCCTCTGGTCAGTGTGATCTAGTGTGCAAAATGTTCCCATAAAATTTTGTCAAATATTCTGGAGTATGCATGTTAGCAACCAATAATAACTGTGCTCAGTGTGAAGCTTAACACAAGCCGGAGGTGTGCCCAGGTGGTCAAGAAGGCCACTGGCATGCTGGCTTGGATCAGAAGCAGTGCAGTCAGCAGGAGCAAGGAAGTGATTGTCCCTATGTACTTGGCGCTGAGACAACATCTCAAGTACTGTGTTAAGTTTTGGGCCTCTCTCTACAAGAAAGACATTGAGGCCCTGAAGCGTGTCCAGAGAATGGCAACAAAGCTGTTTAGGGATCTGGAGTAAAGTCATATGAGAAGTGGCTGAGAGAACTGGGATTATTTTGTCTGGGGAAGAGGAGGCTCAGGGGAGATTTTATCACTCTCTACAATTACCTGGAGGGAGGTTGTAACGAGGGGAGGTGTCTGCTCTTCTCCCAGGCCTAGAGGAAATGACCTCAGGCTGAGCCTGGGCAAATTAAGTTTGGATGTGAGGAAAATATTCCCTGAGAGAGTGGTCAGGTACTGGAACAGGGTGCCCAGAGCAGTGGTGGAGTCACCATCCCTCAAGGTGTTCAATAAACTTTTAAATGGTTTACTGAGGGACATGGTTTTGTGGTTTGGTGATAGGTGGACAGCTGCACTGGGTGATCTTCGAGGCCTTTTCCAACCTTGATGACTCTGTGATTCTATTATTCTATAATATTAGAATCATGAATCTAACCTAAAGAACCTTGGCATATGACAGTGTGCTCACAACATGAGAATGTCTTAATTATCTTAAGGTTCTACCTAGCTTTAAAGTTGAAGCTAACAGACTCGATAAAGCACTCCCATGCCTTGTCTTCACTGTTCCAAATTGAAAAGAACTTAATGGAGGCTAGATTTATGCCAGCCAGTGTCTTAATGTCATGCTGTTAATTAACTACACAATTAGTTTATTCTATTGAGAATACAATCTTCTGAAGCACTGAAACACTCAAGTGGATTAGCAAGTCACTTATATTTACTCAGATCAATTAGGTCTTCAATAGCACCAAACAAACCAGATCTAGTCAGGTTGCTGCCACTGACATGTTAGGATATCTGACCATATATAGTTACTAATTTTCATAGAATCACAGAATAGCTCAGATTGGAAAAGACCTTAAAGATCATCAAGTCCAACCACAACCTAACCATATTACCCTAACTCTTACAACCCTCTGCCAAATCATATCCCTGAGCATCACGTCCAAATGGTTTTTAAAGACATTCAGGAATGGTGACTCAACCACCTCCGTGGGGAGCCCATTCCAGCGCATAACAGCCCTTTCTGATATTTTTCTTGATATCCAATCTAAACTTCCCATGTATATCATAGCATATCAAGTATATCATTAAAAATTTTCATGGTCGTTAATATGTTTAGAGAAATATTTGTTTCAATTCATGAAATAGCTTGTTATATATCAAGAAAAGTATTTCTTGTTCTGTAACATAATATAAGCAATCAGCCAAATCCTCCAGCAGTATAGCAAATATAACTTAACAACTCTCACTACAAGATTCCATTGAGACAAAGCATAGGTAATTGCTAAAATTATGCTGTAATTCAGTTTTCAGCATACCCAATGAAAAGCCATACCCATTTGATAAATGAAATTAAAATATTTGCATAAACTTCTGAATTCTACACCATTCTTTCATCAGCATTTAAGTTCACCTTGTATTTCAAATATTAAAAAAATATGCACAATGAATATAATTCACATTTTTCCAAAGGAACTGTACCTTCTATTGCTTTTAAAAAATAAAATAAAATAAAATAAAATAAAATAAAATAAAATAAAATAGAACAGAAAGTAACCAGACTCATGTGAATCTACATAAAGAAGGATATGTCTACAAGATAGGCAGTGGGGAAATCTCCCATTTTTTGTGTGGAGTAACATCACTGAGTGCTTTTTTCAAGTGCCTGTACACTAACACATGCAGCAAAGGAAACAGGCAGATGAAATTAAAAGTCTGTGTGTAACTACAGGGTTACAAGCTCACAGAAATCAATTCAATGGCTGTATAAAGGCTGTTTAGCAAGGATAGACTGAGACAGCAAGGAGTAAAACTGATGTTTATGTGAGAGAACTCTGAGAATGCTTGGAGCTCTGCCTGGGAATAGCCAATACTCGGAACAGTGCAAAGAGAGATGGTTCTGCAGAGAGGGAGCATCCAAAAAGATTGATCTGTTTTCAAGAATAATTTCTCCAAATTTGAGAATGATTCATCTTGATGTGAAGTAAGTCAAGCAAAGAAAGAACAACATCAAGGTCAAAGAGGAGGCTCCTGGTAGAATTAATGCATAAAAAAGGCAGCTGGATCAGGTGATTCAGAAAGAATGTACATTGTCTGAGCATGCAAAGATGTGGTTTGTACAGCCAAAGCCCACCTGCATGTATATGCTAAGTGGCATGAAGAGCAACAAGAAGGGTTTCAACAGGTATATTAGAACCAAGGCCAAGATACTCTACTTTCTTCACTTGTATAATCACTGTAAGGATTTAGTAAACCCAAGGTCTTTAGGACTTTTTGGTTCTTTAGACCCATAAGAAAGTCTGGACCAGTGAAGAGAGCTTCACTAAAGGAGGATCTGGTAACTTTCAAATTAGGTGGTCACAAGTCTTTGCAACCTCACTAGGACAGAGAAAGCTGGGTGATGTCATTGTGAGGACAATCTTGATTATTTTTGCATTTGGAAAAGGTTCCTGAGGAGGACTGAAGGAAAACAAATGTCATTCATATCTTCAAGAAGGAATCACAAAATGTGATCAAACTGCACTTTCCTTGTCAACTCAAACTCATTCAAATGACTATTCATTTTTCAGGTCATATCACTATTTACATAATTGGCTGAAAGTAGTATATAGTAATCAGAAATATTTTGATACATTACATTTGTTTTCTTTCTGACTCACGCTTCACACCTTTATCTCAGATTCAGCCGCACACTCTAATTGTTGAGTTTGCACCACTTTACTGATTAAATTGAATATTTTAGTAAAAAATGTGCATATATATTTTTAATGAGGTAAAAAACTAAGCAGTGTTATTTTCATGTCTTTTTCTATGACGTACCATTACTAAGGGCTGATGAACATAAGTCAACTGAATTGTGCATCACTTCCTTTGTGTTCTTTTTCTTTTGTTTTAGTTTGTTTCTTTCCCTCCATTGTCTTTCCTATTAAACTGTTGTGAGAATCCTTCTTTGTTTTTTTGGCTCAAAGCTTGCTTCCTGAGTTATTTCTTGTGATAAGACTCTGATTGATTTATTGAGGAGGCAAGTCATGGGTGCTACTGTGTGACAATCAACATCATTTTAGGGACATTTGTAAGCACCTTCCTCCAGAGCTGCTTGCCTCCAGTGCTTGCCTGAGAGTGCTCAGAACTGTCTACTAGTGGAACATCTTGCCTGTGACTAAATAGCTCCAACTTGGTATGGGAAAATTGAGGAATGATACCATTGTGTCCTGTGAAAAACAGGATGTAGGTGAGCATCCTTGCTCCTTCATGTCTGCTGGCAAGGCCTGGAAGGTGGGAACAAAGGAGTTTCTGAGATCCCAGAGCCAGAAGCTGCCACTCCAAGGAGAGCTGACTCAACCACTTTGGACATAAATAACTTGGTACTGCCATTGAAAAGTAGCCATCATCACCGTGGTCATCGTTGTCCTCAATGCAAAAACAATGCCTGATGACCACCACTACTGAAGATCAGTGACTGAACTATGAACAACACTGGATCCATGGTGGTGACTATCTCCCTCTGGGTTCCTACAAAGACACCTTGCTTCTTCTTTCCTATCTTTTCTATCACCCTCCTTCCCTTCCCCATTACTCTAATTTATAATAGTGCCCATTCTTTCCTTCCCCATCTCCCTGATTAAGATTTGTAATAAACTGGTCGGACCAACATTTGAACCGTTGTTTCTTAGTCTCATGCCAGGTATACAGATATCAAAGAACCTCCTCTCCCTCCTATAAATTGGAGTGAGACAACTGTCTTTATCTCAATCCATGAGATTTAGTTTTTCCTGGTTTTCTCTCTCATTCTACTGTAAGGGTGAGTGAGTGAATGGCTGTGTGGTGTGTGTAGCTGCCTGCTACGGCAAATGCATGAAAATCAGCAGGTATAATATTTTCCTCATGGAAGATTTTAATTACATCTTTGATTTATATGCACTTCCATGCCAGATCCCATTTTAGAAGACTGACCCTCTGCTGCCTTCGTTCACATGGCACCAAAATGTCATTCCTACCAATGTAATTCTTGTGGGAATGTTCAACCTCTAGTGCCATACTAACAATATCCTGCTCTTAGGATGTAGGCCAACATAATAACATAGGAACATTACTGTCATAAAGCCCTCATGTGTGTGAATATATATATAAATATATATGGTGCATGATTTGTGATCTGAGTCTTTAATGAAATCTAAAGAATGACTCCCATCGTCTGCAGCATCCAGCTCCCTTTGGCATTGGTGCCAAAAACAAACAAACAAACAAACATAAAAACAACAGCAATCACTTCAATATCATTATTTTATGATTATGAAAACACTTGGAATATACGGACAATATGTATGACCACATACCTGTTTTATTATTCTCTATCTATAGAGATCCCATGTATCTGATGTAGACCAAAATGTTATAGCACAAGGATTCTGATGAAGTAGATTTGTTACTTTCATGGCAGTTATCTAGAAGAAAACTTTCAAATCATTATCTTTGGGGTGGATGTGCATAATTAAAAGACAAAATCATTCATTTAGAATCAGTATATTAAAAATCATACAGCAAGTGCATAGATCAGGGACACAGTTTTATTCAGAAAATTACAAACAAAACAAGCCAATAAGATAATATTGATGGTGATATATTTAAAGTATCAGCAACTACACTATGGAAAAACAAACAAAAAAATGAACAAACAAACAAAAGCACATCAAAAACAAACAAACAAACAAAAACCAGCTAATGGAATATTACGATCTGCTGTTCTGTGACTACATCACAAAAAAAGTTAATATTTTACTCTACAAAGATGAATCGGCAAAGACTTTTTTTTTTTTTTTTCTGATTGAGAGCAAATATCTATGCTATAAATTTATTGTCAAGATGAAATTAGACGACAAAACAATAAGAATACTCTTCCCAAATAAATCATAAATAAAAGCATATTCTGGTATGAAGAATCACTAGATTGACTGTCAGAAATTAGATGCATCTTGATTAGATATATGTATAACTGACTAATTGCTAATTAGTCATTATTGCCCTCATCTCACCATAATAAAATAAATAATTGATACTGAAGTCATTTCTATGGTGTTTGATCACATTATCTATTTTTCAAACTCAACACTATATCCCAAGATTCTGGTCCCCTTATTTTTTCAAGTTAAAGATCTTAGCTGAAATGCAGTTAGAAACAAAGATATAGCTTAAGGAGAAAGTATTTAGGAAAGACAAAGAAGAGGGACAGAGAAGGAACTATTTTGAGAGATTTGTAGTGGAACTGGAGTTTGAAGGTATTAACTCACATGTCTAGATTTAAAATCCTCAGAGATATCGCAGAATCCTACTTTGCACATAAAGTTGTTGATTTTTAATTAATAGGACTTACGTTTATGTTTTGAGTGTACTGCGTATGCAGTGTCACGGTAAATCAGTGAGATATAGGTAGCATACAGAACATCAGGAGCCTCTGCATTGTTTACATTAAGTAGGTACTATTTTTCTCACAATTTATCCATATTTATTGTTGTAGCTGTTGTTCATGGTTGAAAAAAGTAACTCCATGACCCCAAAAAGAGGAAATAAGAGATTGTTGTTATTCAGATGAGCTCTGGTAATAAGCAAATAAAAAAACAAACAAATAAAAAGGAGATTCTTTAACAGTTCAATGAAAAATGAATAAATGTATATCAAGTTTTAATGAATAGCTCATTCAGGAAGCATACGAGAACTGTAATTCTGTAGAATTTAGAACAAAGAATTGTCTCCATTGGATATTAGTAATAAAATATTTGTTGCTCAGGAATGAGGCAGACATGATGTCTCATACTCATCAGAATACAATGCTGTCAACATAGACATGAAATCTTCTGTTTTTCAATTCCATTACTATAAAACTTAACATTCCAGTTATTCTAGTAATAAAACCATACTTGTTTGGAAAATCTGTCCTATACCTAATCATAAATCTGCTGCTTGTGTGAGTCTCAACATAACAGAATATGTAATAAAAGTTTTAAGTACTTCTGAAATTGTGATAACCTTGGTGAGAAAAACATTGATGACAGATTGAAATCCTGTTCTCAGAGCAATAGAGATTGATCTCTTTCCATTGCCTTAAGAGAGAACAAGGCTTTCATTAACTTGAGGAAGAATTTTACACATAAAATAATCAGTACAATTTGACTATTTAGCTAATTAATCATTACAACAATAGCGCAAAAACGAGGGAAGAATCATCTCTTGATGGAAGTCTGAATATCTGGAAACTTTTTTCTTTTTTTTTTTTTAATACATACTAATATTTTCACTTTAATATTGTTTTTTATTTATAATGAAGATGATGTTACTCACATGTAAAATTCAATTATGTAAATACTAAGCAGAGGGGAAGGCCAGTGTGGATGAACACAGAGCTTTTTTCAGGCTCCAGGAGAAAAAGAGAACTTTCATCCCATGGAAGAAGGAACGGGCAACTTGGAGAGAGTACAGAGAAGTCGTCAGAATGTGCAGGGAGAAAATTAGAAAGGCAAAAGCCCAGTTGAACTCAACTTAGCTGTTGGGGTAAAAGCGAAAAAAAAGTCTTCTTTACAAATATATTAACAGTAAGAGGAGGGCTGAGGAGATTCTCCATCTTTTACTGGATGAGGCTGGGAATGTGACCACTGAGGATAAGGAAAAACTGAGGTTCTCAATGCCTTCTTTGTGTCTCTCTTTAAAAGTCAAACCAGTTATCCACACAGTACTCTATCCCCTGACCTGGAAGTCTTGGATGGGAAGCAGAATAAATCTCCCATCATTTGGGTGGAAAATGTTGCAGACCTACTCTTCCACCTGAACTGCAACAAATCCATGGTGTCAGATCGGATCCACTCAAGGGCGCTGAGGGGGCTGGTGAATGTGATAGCCAAGTTGCTTTCCATCATCTATCAGAATTATGTTCAACCAGAGAAGTCCCAGAGGACCTCACTGGACCCTTATCTACAAGAAGGATCATAAAGAGGATCTATAGGTCTGCCAGGCTGACCTCAGTACCAGGAGATTTTATGGAACGGATCGTTTTGAGGGAGATCACACGGCATGTGTGGGACAACTAGGGGATCAGGCCGAGCAAGCATAGGTTCATGAAAGGCAGGTCTTGCTTGACCAACCTGATCTCCTTCTATGATCTAGTGACCCACCTGGTGAATGAGGGAAAGGCTACTAATGTGGTCTACCTTGACTTCAGGAGAGCCTTTGACTCTGTCTCCCAAAATACTTTCCTTGATAAGCTGGCCGCTCTTAGCTTGGAAAGCTACACTCTTTGCTCAGTAAGAAGCTGGCTGGAGGACTGGGTCCAGAGAGTGGTAGTAAATGGATTCACATCCAGCTGGTGGATGTTATTGGTTGAAAGGCCACAGAAAGAGGGTGGTGATTAATGGTTTTATGTCCAGGTGGAGGCCGATAACAAGTGGTGTCCCCCAGGGTCTATCTTGGGACCAGTGTTCTTTAACATCTTTATCAATGACATTGATGACGGAATCAAGTGCACCCTCGGCAAGTTTGCTGATGACACCAAGCTGAGTGATGTGATTGACACGGTTGAAGGAAGGGATGCCATTTAGAGGGACCTCAACAGTCTTGAATGGTGGGCCCAGGTGAACCTAATGAGGTTCAACACAGCAAAGTGCAAGGTTTTGCACTTGAGCCAGAGGAATCTCAGGCACATATACAGACTAGGAGGAGCAGGCCTTGAGAGTAGTCCTGCAGAGAAGAACCTGGGGGTCCTGATGTAGCTTAACATGAGTCAGAAGTGTGCTTTTGCAGCTTGGAAAGCAAATGGTATCCTGGGTCCATCAGAAGACGGGTGGCCAGTAGGGACAGGGAGGTGGTTGTCCCCCTCTACTCAGCTCTCGTGAGGCCTCATCTGGAGTACCGTGTCCTTGCATCTTGGAGTCCCCAGTACAAAAAAGACAGACAGCTGCTGGAGAGGATCCAGAGGAGGGTGAAAAAGATTATCAGAGAGCTGGAGCACCTCCCTTACAAAGACAGGCTGAGGGAGCTGGGCTTGTTTAGCTTGGAGAAAAGAAAGCTGCGGGGTGACCTCGTTGCAGCCTTTCACTACCAAAAAGGAGCCTATAAACAGGAGGGGAGTCAACTCTTAACATGGGTAGATAACAGCAAGACAAGGAGAAATGGTTTTAAGTTGAAGGAGGGAAGATTTAGTTTGAATGTCAGAGGTAAGTTCTTTACTATAAGAGTAGTGAAGTGCTGGAACAGTCCGCCCAGAGAGGTTGTGGATGCCCTGTCTCTGGAGATGTTCAAAGCCAGGTTGGATGGGGCCCTGGGCAGCCTGGTCTAGTATTAAATGTGAGGTGGTGGTCCTGCATGTAGGGGGGGGGGTTGGAAGTTTCTGATCCTTGAGATCCCTTCCAACCTGGGCCATTCTGTGCGATTCTGTGTGATTCTGTGTATGATTATGGCAAGCAGTCATGAGCGGTGTTCCCCAAGTGTCAGTGTTGGGTAGTGTCCTATTCAATATCCTTATGGATGACCTGGATTAAGGCACTGAGTATACCTTCAGTAAATTTGCAGATGACAACAAGTTGGCAAGAAGTGTCAATCTGCCTGGTGGTAGGAAGGTCCTACAGAGGGATCTGGACAGACTGAATCACTGGGCTGATGCCAGTGGGATGAAGTTCAATGGGATCATGTGCCAGGTGCAGCACAATGGAAGACTTGGTGGAAGAAATGGATTGTATCAGAAACAGTGTTGCCAGTAGAAGCAGAGAAGTGATCATCCCTCTCTGCTCAGCACTGGTGAGGCCACAGCTCTAATACTGCGTCCAGTTTTAGGCTCCTCAGTACAAGAAAGACATTGAGGCACCAGAGAGTGTCCAGAGAAGAGCAACAAAGCTGAGAGGTCTGGAGCACAGGTCTTCTGAGGAACAGCTGGGGGAGCTGGGGTTGTTCAGTCTGGAGAAAAGCAGGCTCAGGGGAGAGCTTATCTCTTTCAACAGCTACCTGAAGGGAGGTTGTTGTGAGGTGGGAGTTAGCTGTTCTCCATGTAGCTAGCAATAGGACTAGAGGGAATGGCTTCAGGTTGCACCAGGGGAGATTCAGGATTGAAGTTAGGAAAAAATTCTCTGAAAGAGTGGTCAGGTGGTGGAAGAAGCTGCTCAGGGAGGTGGTGGAGTTACCATTCCTGGAAGTATTCAAGAAAAGTTTAGATGTTGTACTGAGGGACATGGTTTAGTGGGAAATATTGGTCGTATGTGGACAATTGGATTGGATGATCTTAGACGTCTTTCCCAACCTTGGTGATTCCAAGCTATTAAATATGTAGCAATACAAAAATAACAGCTTAAGGGCAAGAAGTTAGGTCTAGTATTTCAGTAAAGTACAGTTTAATTTTGAAGCAACTGAAGTGAAAGAACTATGTATCAAAGATATAAAGGTTAGAATTGCACTTTAAGAGTATTATAGAGTTTGACATTGAATGTACAGGAACATAGTTCTATATCTCTGATTCATCTTTCTCTACTGTGTCAAGAAGGGATTAAAAACACTAGACAGTTTGACACTGCCAAGCTCAATTTACAAACGAAACCAAGAAAAGAATAGGCTAGCACATAAAAACCTGCATTTGTACATGTGCATGGAGACACACAGTTACAGTTAACAGAGAGATTCTTAAATCACCAAATCAGCAAGTCAGCACAGCCCAGACTGTATCAAAAGAACATTTGGTCAGTAGTTTCTGTGTCTTTGGATAGGGCCTGCCAAGAACAACTTTGGTGCTGACACCTATTTCTCTATAGACAATACTATGGTTTGTCACACACTATTCTTGTTTTCAAACCCAGGTCAGCCACAGCTCAATGCACTGTTATTCAAATGATGATCAAGATAAGTTTGTGATGCTTTTCTGACCCATCACTGTATTGATTAGTAATGCAAAGGAAGTATCTCCACATACCAAATCCTCTGTGCTACAGACATGCCTCCAGATGCTGTATTTCAATTCTTCAATTCTCCAGTAAGAAAGAGTAGTGTATTTCTTACACTAAGTAGTAGTAGATCAGATGTGTTTTGTTCAGAACATTGTTTATGCATACTTTCTGTAAAATCTACGAGAAGTGTACACGATACACAGAATAAGTACTATGGAATAACCTATATCCAAAGTTTTACATTCTCTTACCAATCCCAGTTACTGAGGGTATTTGCAAATTGTACAAAAGTGGAAATATACTACGGCTTATAACAAATCTTGGACCAAGTTTGAGAAACTGTTAATTGGCATAGCAGGTATACAGATGATCAGTTCCAGTGATGGTTTCAATATAAACATTCTCTACCACTTTAAACTGATGAGCACAGAGATAGATTCTGCTTATGTACATACATGAAGAATAAGAAATATATGGAAGAGATAGGGATCAGCTAGAATGAGATGTGGCAGCCAACATAAGTGGTCTCTGGACATTTTTACTAAAGACACTCCATATGGTAGATACATTCAAACAGTTCCTCAAAGACTTGATTAAAATGAAGAACAGAGAGCTCAGTAGCTGCTCAAGTCTGGATGCTCCATAGAATGTTCAGTCTGTCATCATGAATTTACAGATGTAGATATGAATTTAAATCAGTTTTAAGCTATGTAATCTCATAGTATATGAAAGTAATACTAAACAGTTGCCTAACATTTTCTAAGGGACTTTGTTGTTGTTGAGTGTGAAGCAGAGCTGAGCTTATCTATTTCCAGCAGACTGAGTCAGGCTTGTGAAGAGAAGAAAGAAAATTCCTTGCTCTTACAAAGATTGTACTCTGTGTATTGATTCCAGTGCTATTGCTGTAGACTAGAGCTTTCCTTTCCACCAGATATTGAAGAAATTACTTAGATACCATACAGTGCTTGGATTATTTTTTCTAGCTGAGAATACTCTAAATGTCAATTTACAACTATATTCTACAGAGATTAAAAGGAGACTGAGAATGCTCATCTGCACTGAGGATGTACTGTTCATCAGTTAAAAGTCTATGTTATACAAGTTACATGCTATGATTATACCGTGAATACAGAGACATCACTCTTGAATGAAAAGTGGAAGAGAATCTGTGCGCTAAAGGCCATGGCTAAACACTTTTTGTTGTTGTTGTTGTTGTTTTTTGAGTTTTTTTTGAGGGAAAAAAAGAAGTCCATAGCAACAACAGAGAAGAAGCTTTATTAGAAATTCCAAGGTTTTTACTGTCTAAGTTTCTTTTGAAATTTGTTATGATATATGAGATGCTATTTATTTTTTCTGTGTTGCAATTTAATTTAACAGGAAACAATATAATAGACTTTGCTGCAAAGTTATCTTGAAGATCCATAAAAAAACTAAAAACAGAAATCTGGTTTATCCTTCAACAAGGAGTTAAACTAAAATACATGGTGAAAAAAATAAAACAACAACACTATAGTTTGGTATAATATTATCTCAGCATCTTTCTTTTCTCCTCAGTCCCTTGCACCTGTTTCTCCTGCGTATTCATAAATCTGCTGCTCTAGCAAGGTGTTGTTTATCCTTTGAAAATCTGTTGAGATCACTTGTTTAGCAAGTTAATGAAGTTAGAAAGAAGTATTTTTAAAGCATTTTGATTCATCTGATACTATAGCTCAGGTTGGTTTTCATGTAGATACAAAGAGTAGGATAAAAATGCATGTTGGTTTTTTTTTCCTCCCCTACCCCCTAGTAATACTTATTTGGGGACTGGCTGTAGTTGAAGACTTTTTTGAGAAATGTTCAGTCTACAAGGAATCAATAGGGTCATGGAGAAACCCTTGAGACATAAAGCTTCCTCGGGAATTGAAGGGAGAGCAGAGTGATTCTGTAATCTGAGCAGTACAGCGGCTAAAAGACAACAGACTGCTTGATCAGCCTTTCATGCTGGGACAAGCTGCAGGAGCAGGTGTTTCAGGGTCTCAGAACTGCAAAAGCCAGATTTCTTAAAACCTCGCTTGCTGAATCTGCTTTTCTCTATCATAAGATTAATTACTTCAAATAAATCAAGAAGAGCACAATGTATGCTACACCATAAAATATACTGCAGTTTATTTGAAAGTTAATAATACAGATTAAAAAAAAAAAAAAAAAAAAAAAAAAAAAAACTAAACAGAATTTTCATTGTTATAATTTAATGATATATTTCCATTGTCAGTAAAATTAGGAAGCAGAAGCTATCTTTGCTACCTTGCAAATCAGAGTGAAAGCCCTGCTTTCTGACTCTCACCCCATGAGGTACAGTACAAAGTATAGATCAATGCAGAGCGAGGTCCAAAGTGCATATATCCCAGTTCTCTCATGAGCTTTTACAAGACCCTTTACCTTCATCTGTCCTTTTTACTGTAAAAACTTGGTATATGCAATTCAGTTGTGTATTGTTATCAAAATTTCTGTATTTGTCCTCTTCTTTATATATGTATATATATATTTAAATTTATTTTTAATTATAAAGCAGTTAAGGGCTAGTAGTGAAATCTAAGTAGGGATTCTGTTCGAGATTGATCTCTCTACAGTCCAGTGGCTACATGTAGGTCATATGGATTTGGGGAATAAACCATGTTGTAGTCTGTTCACAGATGCACAATACAGTAAAAAGTCTATGGACTAATTATGGTGATAAGTACTAGATGCATGTTTCTACTATACTGCAGTGCACTGTGATGTCCAAGATATCTGTATGGTGCTGGCAGGTATGATGCAAGATGGAGGAAGGACTTGCATTCTTTTGGAGTGGCAAATGGATGCAAAGCGGCATCTGAGAACATCTCGAACAGCAATAGATGCCAGTGTTTACACAGTTAACTCAAGACCCCACTGATTATAGTGGCAAAAAGAGAAATGACTTTCTCACACAAGTATCAATACGTGAGAACCCTACCTTCCAGTTTCTGGATCTAAAGCTTGTTCAGTTATGTGATAAAACATCATCTGCATAACTGCAAAACAGTTCAGAGGGAGAACTGCAGAAGGAAAGCTCAAACAGTAGCATTCCTGACTGCTCCTATGCTCACCATAAGGAGAATAATCAGCCTTTACAAGCTCCAGAGGGTCATAGGAACTAAGGGGCACAATGGCATATGAACCCAAATTAAAAACAAGTGAAGGAGACATTACCAAAAGAGAAACCAGGGAAATGAATGTATTTAGGTGATTTGGGGAGGAACAATATGGAATAATAAACAGGTAAGGGGATAAAAAATACTGGCTGTGGATAAATAATTTTTTTCTGCTCGTTATATTTGTCTGTCCATGCTCTGTGTCAGCCCAGTCTGCTCTATCTTCTTACTCAGTTGACGAGGCACTCCCTATTTAGTGCACGCGTTCTTGTATGTGTGAGCACAAGCCAATGAAATGTGTATTGGAGGGTCTGTATGTCTGTGCTGCCAGCAGCTGAAATGAGTATGGGTCTGTGTGCCAGCCACTGTGCTGGAACTGTGAGCTGGAGGGCCCATATGCCTGGGTTCCAGCAACTGGAGAGACCAAAGTGAGTGAAGATGAGTGCTAGCTGCTGATATGGGATCAGAGGCCTATGTGTCTGTTGCGCCAGCATCAGAATGATGTGTGGGGATGTGATTGTTAGTGATTGTATGAATGAGGAAAGGTCAATGCAAATTAGCTTGTAGTGTGTCTGGAAGCTCAGGACTATGGGGGGTTGTGGACAGGGGAGTCCCCAGAGAGTCAGAGTTCTTTCTGGCTGTATGAGTGTGTGAGCAGTTAACAGTCTTTACCAGCAACTTCAGTGGCACTATAGCCTCAAGGGGCTTATATGTTCAATTGCCAACACCTGGGAAGACATGGATCCAAGCTGCTGTTGCACAACAATTTTTCCCTTTCATAAATCTGCTCTCCCTGGGGCACACCCAAGCATTGCCCATGGCTGAGCTCTGGCCAGTGGTGGCTCCCTTTTGCAGCTTTTGGGTTATTCTTACCTAGGCCAGCCTGCAACTCTGCTCTGCTACCAAAACGTTTCCACACAATCCCAATACAATATATAAAAGTATAAATATGTATTCCTAGTGATGGACCTTCCTCTAGCTCAGCCAGAGAGGGAAACAGGATGGGTATGTTAGTATTGTTTATGTCTATGTTGAATGCTCCATACAGCTGCCTCTGATCTTTATAGCTGGTTATATGTATATGCGTACATATGCAGCATATGTGTGTTGTCTACTTGCCTATGCTTATTGAGTCTGTATCTTCAGTTTTACTTCTTTTGTACCTCAAAATCTGAGATGCAGTAGCTTCTCTTAGGCTGTCAAATCCCATGAGATAATATTTCTTCCTTTAATATTCAGCATTTAACAATGTTCATTCCTACCCTTACCATATTTCACAGTTTCTGGTGCCTAATTTACAGTTGTTACCACAACCACTGTCAGCATTATGAACATACTAATTTTTTAAAGTAGATGCTTTGCAAAATATAAACAGGTCTTTTAAAATCATTTTAATTGCTGCTTCTCAACACAAAACTGAATTGAAACTTTTTCCAATATAATTTGTGTTTGATTCACATTATTTTACTGATTATTTTCTCACTACTAAATTTTCATTCTCTCAGCAGTTTCCTTTGGACAAGTGTAAGAAGTAAATTGAACTGGACAGTCTTTACTTTCTTCTGCATACTAAAAGGTGCCTATAAATCTTCTTTCATGGAAACTGAAGGCAGAAAACTGTACAAAAATACCACCTTCAGCTGAATCAAAAAAAAGAGCCTACAGAGTAGTACAACAATTTTCTAAAGGAAGTAAAAGGTGCTCAGTTTCAGTGACCTGAGTCATACATTTCAATGACCTGAGAACGTATTAACAGCTGTTAGGTAGGTATCAGGACCTCTGTATAGAACAGATGCAATTTTCTTTCCATCAGGTGCTCTAAGTGGACTGCATCAACTAGCAGCCTCAATATGAAAGATGTAACAAAATAGATCACCAGATTTTGAATGAGTGTATGTGTTCTCATGGGCAACTTGTTGTGGGGAACTGAATGGGTGTAGAGTAAGAGCACTCCTGTCTCCCAGAAAAGTTTTGTGAAAATAGAGAAATGCACACTCATAAGAAAGGGTCATATGCTAGTAACCAACATGCCATGCGGGGAGTGTGTCTATGCATGTAACTAAATGTGAGGAGTGGCTTGGAATGTTTTGGGACTTGTTATAAGTAGGTATTTAGGAGTGTGTGGTAGTTTACAGAAATTTTGTAGGCTATACTGTACTGTTGATACTAACTCTGAATGCATAGTGCACTGATTAGCAGCTGAACATCATTAAAAAAATCAGTGAACTATTTCAGTGCCTGATTTGACTTAAACCATGTGCAACAGTTTGTCCCTGTGACACATTCTGGCAAGCTTGCAGTGGATCAGCAAGACTCTTGGCCTAGTCAGAGCAATGTGTCTCAATTTGACAGCAGCTATTAAGAGGAGTTCACAGTGGCAAATTTTTCATGAAGGAAGAATTCCAGATGATCCCAAAGCAATGTCAGTAGACTGCAAACACTAAATCATTGCAATTTCAACTCAGCAATCTCTTTTGTATCTGTCTGGAAGGCAGCCTTCCATAAAGCAACCCTACTACAAACACAGTTGGTGCTCCAGTTCATGTTTAAAATGTTGATTTCTGTCTCTTACTATCTTTTAAATCAGTAGGAAGTCACAAGGTCCTCTCATTGTGCAGTTCAGAAAAAAAGAGGACCACACTTAGGGAGAAAGAGATATTGCACCACACACACGCACACACACACATCTTCACACTTTTGAAATATTTCATACTTGTTTTCCCATTCCTACCTTTCCTTCAACAATACAACTACCAGATTTTTTATCTGTATGTGTCATTTTGATTTCATACATGTTTTGCTTCATGTCCTTAGCAGCTAACCTATAGTTTCTGTAACACAGGCTTATAGAATTTTAGCATTTATTGGCAAACCTAGTTTATATGTGTTATTTTATCTGTTGAAGAAATCCATATTTAAAGTAAATTTTATCAGAGTTATTTATTAACAGTTGTTTCATAACCAGCCTCTTTTTCTTGCAGATTTTGCTCTTGCTAAAGTACAGTTCTTATTCTACTAGAAAATGTGAGTATACAGTATATTCTTGTAGATTGTGTCTCAGCAGTGATTTCCTATAGGCAGTAGCATGGAATGCTTTGTGCATTCAGGAAGAGTAGGAGACAAATGTTTTATGATTGCTGCCAGATTCTCCATTGCAAAAATATTTGAATTTTTTCTTGCCAGTTTCAGAGACGCAGCAGAGAAGGCTATGACTGTAGTGACTAGCTAAGCCACTAGGTGAAATTCACATATTTGTAGCAAAATAACCTATGTTCAGTGAAGACTCCTAAGGGGGATGCATAGAAACTTCAAATTCTGAAAACAAATTGCTAGTCTTATTGTAAGTATTTAATTTATATGTAAGTGTACAGATATAGGTCAATTGTTACCTCTGAGACAACCAAGAAAGTTCAAAATGCAATGCTATATAAAGCTACAACAAAACAATTAGAAATCTCCAAATCCCGTTATCCTTCAAGTTAATTGAGATAGCTCTAGGCAGAAGAGAAAGTTCATACAAGTTCAGGGAGACACGTTCAATATTCAGATCTCTTCCTCCTTTTGAATAAATCAGGTTTAAAACAAGCTAAATAATAACTGATGTTCTGATAAATACTATAATGATCCAAAGTTCAAAACTAACTGAAAATTCTACAACTTGATATAATTATTAGGAAATTTCTCTTTTATTCATTTCAGCTTTTACTTCCCTATTCTAGGAGTCCCCTTGCCTCAAATAATAACTTACCACTTAACAGTATAAATAAGATTGACTAAAACTCATTGAATTAAGAAAGATTTTTAATGCTTTATTCTGTTCAAAATGTGACTTCCCTGCATCCCCAAACTGAATGCATGGTTATGTTCATGAAGGGCAATATAGCAATGTGACTGTTAGATTAGTATATGAAAGAGAACTATTTTGTGTGCTATGACTGTGAATCAAATTGGCAACAGAGGTACAAATGCAATGACTTTTCATTATTTTTCAGATGCAGTATTTGTTATCTCAGCAGCATGATTAGTACAAATTCTTGCAGAAACCTTTATCTCTTTGCTCCCAGAATACCGTGAACTAGTTTGGTTACCTAACTTTGTCTCAGATACAAAAAATTGTTTGCTCTCTACAAAGTCCAAGATCCACAAGGTATGCATTATTTAATTTCTGAGTGACAGTGCTGAACAGAATACTACAAAACAAGAAGCAAAAGGCTAACTGCTATACTGATGGGAACAATTATTTAGTGTTTCAAAGTCAGAGGTCAATAGGTTTTCTATGCATTCAAGAATTTTCCTTTTTGGTAATTTCTTATGAATTCTCTTTGAAAACAAGATGAAACAAAGAAACTTAAAAAAAAGAAAAATTGCAGTAGAATTTTACATTAGGGAAGAAAATTCACAAACTATATTCATTAAAAAAAAATGAACAAACAAAAACTCTCCACATCACTGGCAACAATACTTGAACACCATTTATCCTTTTAGAAATGTTTATCTGTAATATTGTGGGTGTCATTTATCATAATGTGATGTGTCCTCCAAATAACAATGAATCTCTGCAGAAAAAAAAAAAAAAAAAAAAAAAAAAAGTGCATTATGTCCTGATGACACATTAGGAGGCCCTGTCTCTGAGCTGTCAGGAAAACTAATAAAATAGCTAATATAGTACACTTGCAGAAATGTTGGCTCTGAGTACAAATGTTAAGGACACTTCAGCTTAATAACTAAAAGAACTTTTCACATCTTTTCACTAAAATGGAAAATTGAAGAAAATATTCATCTTCTCAACATTGTTTAGAGCAGGAAAAAAATAATAATTATTATTGTTTTATATATTATTTATGTTGGAGTAAACTACAATGGACTTTCTTTTATACAAAGTTAAAATCAGTAAATGTACTAGTGAACAATTCTATAATTTTAATAGACATTTAAAACTGATTCAACAACTTAAAATACATTACAGAGAGAGTCATCTACTGTCTGTCAATTCCTACTACGTACTTTGACTTCCATTATCAGACTTGAGAACATCAGGTCTGAAACGTTTGATTATTTCCTCCAATTTACAAAGTCTATTTATATTTGACAATATATGTTCCCTTCTGAGCTGGAAACATTTCTTTATTTAAATCTTGGTTTCTTATTAAAACAGTTCATGTAAGCTCCTGACTCTCAGCTGACAGATGGAAAATTCTTATAAGTAATTGAAGATTCCCTTATTTTGTAATGTTATACGCAATTGGTGACTAGTGCTTCATTTTATGCATTTTTTTCCCTATTTTCCAGATGTCAAGCTGGATTTTGAATCAGCTTTCGCTGGTCTGTATGTTGAATGAAAAGTTGTAATTACTGTGATTACTGCAAATTTTTCTGGTGTGTCAGATTCAAAAACATAAAACACGGAAGTGCTATCAATTTCCTTGTTTCTCATTTTTTGTTTTCTCTTTCCAAAAGGAAATGGTTTAAAATAACAAAAACTAGACTTTTCAAAGCTTCAGATGGTGGTATTGTAAATAACAACATCTTCATGCATGGAAGAAATATGTTAGCAAGTCAGATATTTTATTCTTAGAAAAATGGTAAAATCTGCTGAAAATGTTCTGGTAATATTCATAATATTCTGAGGAACTGGAAATTTCCGTCAACTAGATGAACTTTTTTAGACATACAGAAATCACACATCTAGATCAAACCATTGAACAAATAACCCCCAACCAAAGAAAGCTGTAATGGACTAAAATCAAATGACTGCCTATATATATTTCCAAAATATTTTTTTTCTTGAATCCTGAATAGTTTATTCTTGTATGCTTTTTAAATTATCCTTTGTTCTCTAGAAACAAATTTATCACTTAGCTATATTAGTATGACCAGGCTACTTCTATTTTATTTCTGTGGTTAAGAAGAGATGCTTGATACACAAATGTTTTATCTGAGAGTGGTAAATGACTCTGGGTTCAGTTCTTTGAATATTGCTTTCCTCTTGAAGGACTATTAATTGGTAATTTTCCATAGCTATGGCATGAAATGGGTAAACAGGGAATATTTTTTGAGACTAAGCAGTGGCAAGTCTTTTTCTTCGAAAAGACATTTGATGTAGAAATTTCCTGGTGTACCTATAAGCCTAGTCTATATGTCTGCTTTACTTTATCTGTTAGAAATATGCAACAAATCTGGAACTTTGTAGTGGTACAATATTTCACAGAGTTATAATTATTTTTAATGTATCTTGATATTATTCATTGTTATTTGGGACCAACTGGATGCACAAATTGCCTGACAAATAAAAAAAAAAAAATCCTTCAACTCTCCATAGGAAGAGTAACAAGGATACCTATGTTTGCACTATACATTTGTGCAAGATTATTAATAAATAAGGTATCACGTTACTGTACTGTGAGAGTAAGAATGACCATTAAAACATAAATGTTAGTGTGGGCTGGCAGAGAGGTTTGGGATGCAAGAGGAAACTGTCTGTAATGGGGTACACTGCTAAGATTCTATGATTGATTTAGGATTCAGTCCTATGGAAGAGCCCTGTAGTAAGTGGTAAGTTCATGGGAGCCATGGGGCCGTTATTAATGTAGAAATAATTTCTAAGACAGAAATGTTGCGTAGGAACAATGTCTGAATATCCAGCTTGAACTGCTCTTCTAACATATCACAGAGTTAACTAAATCAATCGATGCCTGTGATAGGGGGGCAGTAGGCTTCTGACCCACTCCCCACCCCCTTCCCCCGGCCCCACAAAATGGGAATGAAGGAAAAAAAACAGCGTCAATAATCTATGAGGAAAACTTATTTTACTAACTATGATATCGGAATGGAAGATAACACAGTATAATACAATCTAATTGAAATTGAGACTAATAAATCAAATAAGATAGGAGAGAGAGAGTTCCTGAGACCGAGTCAAACCTGAAAAGCTTGGAACGGCTAGGAAAGCACCTTCCAACACCCACTGCCAGGCAGTAAGAGAGCGCCACACCTGGAAGGGCCAGATGCCATGACTTCCATAATGTATAGGGATAGGTGCCTGGAATTGGAGCATTAACACTTTAACTCCCAGTGCACCACATGATGTTATGATGCAGAATACTGAAACCCAAAAAACATAAAACCGTGACACCGCACTATCGAAAGAGCAGATATGTTAGCTTGGTGGTGTAACTTTTATGTGGCATCATTTCAGTTGTCATAACTGATTTAAAACATTTGAAATTGGATGCAAAATTTAAAGTTCTTAAATGGCTGAGGACATACCAATTCTGGCAGATGTTTGCTATTTATCATAGCAACTAGTGAATGTCACAGTGAATTAACAGCAACTATATTTTATTTGCAAATGCGATATTTATCCAATGTAGCCTGTAATTTCCAGTTGCAGTGGATAATGTTGCCTTTAGTTTTTTCTTCAATAGTAGGGGTAAATCCCTACCTTCAAAATACTGTATTGGTCTTTAGACAGATTAAAAAAATCAAGTAAGCAAACAAGTAAACAGAGCTCAAACAAGAGAAGATACTTTCTCCATGTTTTCACTGGATTTCTGATCTTTCATGTTGGACCACCACTGCAGCTTCTTTAGCAAAGTGTAATTTCACAATTTTATCAGTACAGAGACAGATTTACATTGATAAGAATTTAGCTCACTTTTACTCCTGTTTCTGACACTGCAAGCTTAAAAAGTTTAATAACTTATTGGAAGTTGCTATATCCTTTAGAAATATTAAAACTCACTTTAGCATGGGCTGCTGTATTCAACATTTTGTGAGTCTGCAGTATTCTACAGCTCAGTGAACCTAGTGTGTGTCGTATTGTATTGTATTGTGCTGTACTATATTTTATTGTATTGTATTTTTAAATGCAAACTATGCATACATTTATCTCAGTTGCCGCAGAGTAACTAGAAATGATAGCCGTTATCCTGATCGTATACTGTTGGACCATTTACCAAAATCATAAACTTATGCTCCTGTATTCAGATGGGAAAGTTGCAATGAAAATAATAAGGAGAAAACGTAACAGGAATCATTTTGTAGAAAGATTATGAAGAATCCCTGTATTTACAACAACGATTTAAGAACTTCATTTATATGTCATAATTTCCACTTTAGGAAACTTCAGGAAAAAAAAAAATATATCTTCATGCCTTATCCCACAAGAAGAAGCAACATTCATAGGAAAAGAAGAATATCTGTTACAAACGTATGTATCAACAAATGTTATCACAAATATCCTTGAAGATAATGGTTACTCATGTTACTTGTTGCCCCATTATGTCCTCCTTAGCTATAAAACTCTTCACCAGCAGTTGCAGGCCCACAATTTTCAGAGTTAAAAATGAATATGCGATGGAGGTAGAAAGGGAGATAATGTTTGGGAGTATATAACATGGAAAGTCAAACCATAATTCTGCCCTATTGTGGATCTCAATAATGGTATACTATCATGAATTATACATATCCCATCTGATTCCAGGCAAGATGCAGAGTTTTTGCCTGTCAGGAAAAAAATACCATGGTTCTGAGCCAAGCTATATTCTATGAAGACAAAAATTCTTTACCAGCATGGCAAAATTCTGGGTTTAGCATACTCAAAATAAAGACATGTTTTATAATTAAGGAAAGTAGTTGTGTATTATAATGCAGTTCTAGGAATGGTACAAAGGAACTTGAAAACAGTGATTAGTGTCAAATGTATCTTACCATAAATGATTATTTTGATATCTTCTTTCATTTCAGTGTGTTACTTTTTGAAACTGAATGGGGCATTTTGATTGCTCAGTTTGAAATTATTTTCATACGTGAAATATAGTTTGTACTATCCAGAAGGTCAATATTAAACCAAATCAGTCATCCTTTACCTAAATGCATTTTTCTGATAATCAGTGATACATCAGGGAAATTCTAAGAAACTTCACTTTCATTACAACACCCGAAGGAAAAAGAATTAAAAACCACTGGTTGGTTTCATGAAAATACAAAAGCTGATTTTTGCTTGTTTAAATTTATTTAAAATGCAATCATAACACAGATCAAGTATTTATTGATCTTTTGTACCATTTGCACTTTCCGGTGTTCAGGGAAAATCACTGAGATTAGCTAGCTTTCTCTTTGGTCAGAAAATAAATACTGTTAGTTTCCAAGAACTACCCAGCAAAAATAAATAAATAAATAAATAAATAAATAAAAATAACCTTAGGGAATGACAGAGCTGGCACAAAATCTGTCCTGGGGTAATCAACTGCATAAATGTAGCTAAACATGTGCCATCTGTGGAAGAGTTTGTTGAGCATTTCTTATGCAACATATCCAATTGCTCTGGAATGAGGTTCTGTGCAGGTAAATGCATAATGTCTGAAGCTCTTGCCAACATGTTGTACCAAAATGACTGAAACAGACTGCATTTTGTGTAGTGAGGATTACTACAAAAACCATTAAAAAGAGAAAGTTCTGGGACCTTATTCCGTTGTCCAACTGACTTGTGTACTCATGAGCAGATGGTATTGCAACCACAGGGTATCTCAACTGATACATTGACTGCCCTAATAAGTAACAGAAAGAAATACCAACAGGTTTCTATCTTGTTAACGCAGCAGTATGTACAGACTAGTGGTGAATGCTGCCAAGTGCCAAAGGTAACAAACTAGATGGATGTACTGGGAACACAGCAAACTTATCTGCCTGATTATTTTCAGAGCTCTGATCTTCCTTGCATTGCCACTTAACACATAAAGTCTATGCTTTTATTCTAACAGATTTACTGATCTGCAATATTTCTTTGTGTACCTCTCTTACTTGAAAACAGCCTTGATTTTTAACCCATTAATGACTTTATTTCTCTACTGTAGTACCTGTTTGCTCATTAATTTTCAGTTTGTTTGTTTGCTTCTTTTGCATTCTCAGGGATAAATAGTATATGTGACTCAGATGTTGGCCACAAGTTATGGGAACCAGAGTACCTGTGTCTTGAAATCTTTGAAATACTACAACAAAAAGAGTGGTAATGTTTGTGGCAAAAATACATATAGGTGCAAGAGTACTATTCTGTCGTGCCCCTTGATAGCCTTCATGAACAGATCTGTGCTTCTGCATTACTGCTCTACTGCTTTGGGATCTGCCTTCCTTTAGTCCCAGTATCTGAGAAGAAGGTGGAACAGGTTACATACAGATGAAAATAATCTTGACATCACATGCTATTCCAATAACACTCCTTCTCCTCTCCTACAGGAGGTTTACCTGGGCTTGTTTGAGCCAGTTTGAAGTAATTGGAGCTGGTTGGAAGTGGCTGGAGACATCTGGAGCCATGTCTCCGCGTCTCCCATGTTCTGGTGATAGTAATATCCTAGAGTGAGCTGCTGCTTGCTAGAGGCATTGGCAGTCATGGCAGACCCTGGAAAGAAGGATTGAGTCCCCACCTTTTCCTTGAGGAGATGGGGACTCAGCCATTGCCACCTCCAGAAGGCCCCGAGAAGGCAGATAGAGGTGGTGAAGTTTTAGTAGAGACACCCTCAGAGACCCAAGCATGACCTTGGGCTAACGGGGACAACACCCACCTCAGGCAGCCCGTTTCTCCCATTGGGGGCTGCAGTACAAAGGCTGTTACTGTAAATAATGAGATGGGATTGAGGGGCACAGTACTGGAGAGAAGGGATTGATTTCTTGTTAGTGCCTTTTAGACTCTGGAATGAAGTTTTCTGTACTGATTGGATAATTCAGGCTCTTAGGCAGATTAAACAATACTGGGTTAACAATAGATTCATAACTGACCTATGCACAGTGTCCCTTGTGCCCAGAATGAAATTTAGAGTAAGTAGTTGCTTTTAGAACTGTACTGAGTGCTATATTCTTTAGAACCAGCTTACAGTTGTGTTAATGGTTTATGGGCTGGTTTGGCCTGGTTCTGTGACAAGCGGGGCAGAGGAATCCACGTATCCGCACCTGCAGAAAAGGGAAACAGGGGACCCCAAAATAATTGAAAGCAGCGGCAACGATCTGAGGTGACACAAATTTACTAAATATAGTATCAGCAAAATATAATGAGAGAGAGAGAGAGTGTGTCTGAAAGGTGGATAGGCCTCACCACAACACTGAGGTGAGAAGTGGAGTCCAGTTGAGCCGATGAAGAAAAACAGACAGAGAAGAGCAGATGGAGAAGCGCAGGTGAAGAAGAGCAGGCAAAGAAGAGAGCATCAGGTGACCTTGCCAGGAGTTATATCTCCTCGCTGACCGCAGAGCCGCCCGGGGAAACGTAATTCTTCTCCTCTGGACAGGCACCTGGAACTTGAGTATCAGCAGTCAAACCCCCAGTGCATTACTTGATGTTATGATGTGGAATACTGATAACCAAAAATCATAAAACCCTGACAAGTTGGTCCAAAGAAATAAAATGCTGAACATGTGATGTGAATGTTCTCAACATTACCAGTTTTGCTAAACGTAACAACTTGTGTTTGTATTACCTGTTCCTGTAAAGATTTGTGAAGCAGCAATATCTGAAGCACAGCAGCCTCACAAAACTAATAAAGTATATTTGACTTTATACTTTGTCTTGTCCCCTCAGATACAATAGTAAAGCATTTAACAAGAACAAAATGCAAACAAATTTATCCAGCTAGTGTCTCCAAATAACTGAGTTTACATACTTACTGTTTACATCATGCTTATCTTTTGTCCAAAAGTAACTAACAATCTGTGTGACTATTTTGACATATGTGTTTTCTAGCATCCATGCCTATAAGAAGGATCTAACAAATGTAAAGCAATACGTAAATTGTGTCAACACAGATGTCTAAAAGCATCAACATAATCATTTGTATGATTATTTATTGCAATTGCTTTGTGACTGCTCAAATATAATTGGGCCGGACATATTCCAGTATTCTGCAGCTTTCTGCTCAGCAAAGAAACAGGTACAGCACAGCCTGTGGCAGTGTTTGCTTTCTTCTGTCAACTTGTCAGTATTCCTGCTTTGAAGGTACATCATTGAAGTCTTGTTTTCTCCAACAATTCTGTAAAAGGCAGTTTCATTATTATTATTATTATTATTTAATTAAAACAGCTGTAATCAAAATATAAGGCAAACAAATTCTGTCAACTGTGAAAATAAGAATACTCTCAAACGCAAAATCTTTCCCAGAGAAATTTGAAGTGCTGAAAATGTGTTCAAATTACTGTATGTATCAAGGGGGAATATTTAGTTGTTTTAACAATAAAACTGTATTTCAGAAATAGAGATGTGTAGGCATCTCCAATTTTACATGTTATATTACTCAGGAACAGTGGTGCTGTCACTTGTATTGATAGTGCAGTGGACGAAAAGTTCTACAAATATTAATATTCATCAGGTCTACAAAGCTTTGACTGTAATCAAAATTGTGATCTGTAACACTGCCATATACGCATCTGATAAGGTAGATTGCTCACATCTCCCTCACTCTAGATGGCACTGTTTGAATTAAGTTACCCTAAGAGGCCGCCTCCACACTTCTTGAGAAACTTAAAAAAACAGTGTTCTAGAAAATTTTAATAGTAGAGATGATATTTCCTCTCTAATTAGTATTACTGAAGAAATCAGAAACAGCACTGACATTTCAGTTCCAATATTTTATACTACAACTTTTGATTGCTTCTAATAAAAGTAAAATTTGAGTCTAGACTTAACTTTCATTCATTTGTTTGGTTTTGCCGAAGAACATTCAACATTCACAAATTCCAAATATCTCTGCTTTCATTTCTGCTTGTGCTTGAATAATCACACTTTAGGGGCTTAATGCCATCAGTGCTTGATTTTCCATAACAATACACTGGGTCTTTATTTTTGCAGTATTACTCAAATAATAGTCTTTTCCATAAGACTTGCTAGCCTTTATTAATATTTCTCTCCATATAGTTCTATATTGAGGAAAAAAAGAAAAAAAAGAGAGATTAATGTTTAACATTACTGTTTAGTTTAGTTTTTTTTTTTTTTTTTTTTTTTTTAATGAAGGCAATTTATTCAGACAAAGAATATAGATTTTTCACAATCAAAGAGGTTCCACAGAAAAAGAGTATTTTGGCAGTTTTCCCCATCAGAGAAACTTGCGTAGTGTTGTGAAATACACTCTTTCTCCAGTATCCCTGATTCCTGCACATAGCTGGCAGATAAGATACAGTTTTTACTGGGAGTATCTGTCCTTCTGGAGAGGGAAGTGGAACAAAAAAGAATGCCTTAGGGAAACCCAGATAGGCTGGGATGCTATGTTTAGATAACTGAAGCAGATCTCTGTATGGCTGGTAAGTGACATTGCTGTCTAGGACTCACTGATCATATTAATTGGATTTCCAGGGCATAATTCATTTCATAAACATCAGTAAGTCAGTAACAATTTGTCCACAATAAGAGCATTCTTAAGTACCAAGCATCCAAGTATTCAAGCATCCAAAAACCTTCACAAAGTTGGAAGATATAGCATGGATTTTACGGAGTGCCTGAGGAAGAGAGTAGACAAGAATAATAAAGACCAGCCTCTGTTCTCTGCCAGCTGCCGAACTGACAAATGCCTCTTTTGGAGATAGCATTAGAAGTCAGATAAAGAATGTGAAGTTGGAGAAAGAGAATAAATCACTTAAATAAAAATGAAACTCTGCATCTGACAAAAAATGTCTGGAACTAAACACTTCCCAGTCACAACTGATTCTGTTAGTGAAGTAGTAGGTCATACCTAGAGACATTTAGTCTTTCAGTAGACCATTAAAAAAAAAGAAAAAAGTTTTCTTCATGATAGGAAAAACACTGGCATCTGCAATGTGAATTTTCTCCCAAAGAAAACATGATTTTTAATGCAAAAGAAAGATGCAGAGCAGCTGTAGGATTGTTTAACATTCCAAGCTTGACTTGCCCACTTCTTAATGCCTGTTCCAAGTGATTTTAGTAGTGCAGCTGGAATTTTTACTGATTAGAGAAATCTACTTTGCAGTGAACATCTTACTTTCCTAGAAAAGTATCTCACAGCTTCCTAATCAATTTATCAATGAACAGATCTGAAATTTCTCAGGTTTATTTTTTTATATATATATTTATTTTCTTTCCTGCTCTGACTTTTATTTCCCTCTCTGCTTCTCTTGTGTATGGAAAACATATTTAAGTAAATAATAACCATGAATCTATAGAAAATACAAAGGACAGATCATGTTTTAGAGAGACAATTATAGAATCTTTTGATTTGGGAGGGACTCTTAAAGGTCATCTAGTTCAACTCCAATGCAGTGAACAGAGACATCTGCAACTAGATCAGGTTGCTCAGAGCCTGATCCAGCCTGACCTTGAATGTCTCCAGGGACAGAGCTTCCACCACATCACTGGGCAACCTGTTCCACTGCCTCACCACAATTATTTGTGTAAAACAACAACAACAACAACAACAACACTTCCTTATATCCAATCTAAAATGTGGCCAGCAGGGCAGGAGCAGTGATTGTCCCTCTCTACTCTGCCCTCATGAGGTCCCTTCTGGAGTACTGTGTACAGGCCTAAGACCCCCAACACAGGAAAGATGCACTACTAAAGAGCCAGTTGCTAGATGCTCCATCCTTACATCCCCCAGCTGGTACTGATAGCAGGTGTTGCTGTGACCCAGTTGCAACAAACTGTACTTGATTTTATTGAATCTAAAGAGGTTCACTCGGGCTCACTGTTAAGCCTGTTTATGTCTTTCTGAATAGCATCCCACTCCTTAGTTGTGTCAACCATACCACAAAGGTTGGTGTCATCAGCAAACTAGCTGAGGGTGCTCAATTCCACTGTCATTGTTGCTGATAAAGCTGTTAAGGAGCACAAGAACACATAGTTTATGTATGTGTTCTTTATGTATGCAAAAAGAATCTCATTAGAATAATAATGCAAACTAGCTGCTGTAGACACAGCAACAGAAATTACTGACTTTAGGCATGTGAAAATAAAGCATTTTCCTTAGCAGAGAAGTAACAATGGTGATGGATGCAGATCAGATATAAAAATCTAGAGGAAGCAGTAAGGTCTGGAATTTCATATGTATAAACAACTTTTACCAAAAAGAATATTTTTAGAGGGGCATAGAAGAAAAATAAGAGTCAAATCTGTATCAGAATATTTCTACGAAGTCTTAATTAGTAGTATATCATAGTTACTTTATTGTGTTTATATTCCTAATGGTTCCTAAATGCTAACATCTTGTATATGTTTCCAGCAATAAGCACTTATCAACAGAAATATAATTGCATTTATAATGAGTCATGAAAATCAATAGTCAAATAAAACTGTCAAATAATTTCTGAAAGCACATTTTCATTACAGGTGAACATTGAACACAGATGTGGTATTTATATACAGCTCTTAAACACTTTAATTTCTATTTCAGTTTGATCCAGTTTATACAGATGGGACTGGTGGTTCATCTCTAGTTCATGAAATAAGACTTACTGCAAATGTCACATGTGAAACTTAGAGAGGCAGAGACCCAAATGACAATAATAGTGGAAATAAATGGTGCTATCTAATGAAAGAAAAAACGTTAAAAAATGGCTGATCTCCTTTTACTATTATTTTTACTTTCAAGAGAGAAGACTTACAAAGCTGTACTCTAACCATACTTGCTTTATTTTGGGAAGCTTGTGTTCAAAAATAACAGAAGTGCCACATGCTTCATGTTACTAAGCTCTTATTGTTGCTGAAGATTATGCAGATTCAACTTTTGAGACTATATGTTAATAAATGTTTGGCAACTCAACAAAATCATATAATTTGCCTGATATTATATTGCTGTGTTACGGTGTGCTTGACTACGATATTATTGATAATTCATATATTGATGCTCATATATCACTTGATGTTTCATGTATCATAAGCATACTGAATAGGTGTAATTAAAATTGAAATTTTAATATTGAATACAATTTAAAAATTAAAAATGTTGAATTCAAATATTAAACAGGCATAGTTTTTCAAAAATATATAAGTTATAAAAAACTTATAAAAACTTATAAATGTTAGAAGTTATAAAAACTATACAAATTAACAAAAATATTTTTTATACCATATAATATGCACTTCAAATCTATAAAAAAAGCAAGCTCTTTGTAGGGGACTTCAGGTATTTATTCCAGAATTTGTTGTGCCCAGCTACTGCAGGGTATTTTGTTCTGTGTAGTATTACAACAACAGGCCTTTAATTTTAGAAGTTTTCCTAGGTGGTATCTTTTAAATACTCTTAATAATTTTCACAAAATTCTCTACTTAAACTGTCTCTTACCTTAATGTAGAAAAGAAAAGTGTATCTTCACAGATAATCATTTTTGTGAAGTGGAATCATGGTATGTAGAAAGCAAGATCAATTGCTATTTGCTATTAATTATATTAAGAGGGCCTTGCTTTTCTGAATCCCTGCTGACTATTCTCCATTTGTGCAGGAAAAAAAATTGTTTTAATAATGGGCTCATATTTAATGCAAATTGAGAATTTGATGAATGATTATAGCCTGCCAATTAATTTCTGAAATTTTTGTACTTTTGGAAATACAAAAATATCAACTTGTGCAATCTTGCTTCATGGATTACTCTTATTTTTATTTAGTTTGTTGATTGCTTAATTTGTTTATGGGGCAGAGTGGTGAGTATTGGAAGGGTCTTTTCCATGTGCACTTTATGAATCATCTTCATGGGAAAATTATTTTTAGTACTTTGGAGCTGGGAAATAGGAATATCTGTCATGACTTGTTTCTAAACTACATATCTATATGCTGTGAGTATGGAATTCTAATCTAAAATCTGTTCATTTTTCTATAAATCTATGCTTTAAAGTTTTTATTGGCATAATTGACCAAATGCTGCACATTGTCAGAGCCAAAAGACTTCAGTAACAAAAGTGTATTTTGCTGCAGCATGAAACTAAAGTGCAAGCAATTGAAAATACTTATTTTCTCATATCACTGATTTGTTGCTCTGTGGATTGGTTTGCTTGCTGTTTTTGTTTGTTTGCTTTATTTTGTTTGTTTATTTTTCCATTTGATCAGGTTTGTGGGTATCTGTAGTCACATTAGAAAAGGAATAGTGTAACAAAATACATATTTTGTGTTTGTGTATATGTAGGAGGAATTTCTGTTGTATGCTGGGAGGAACATATAATAGTTTGAAATTAGACAACAGAACTATAACAAACAGGAATCAAAATTTCCTAGCTAATGAACCCAATAAATCAGAGGGCTTTTTTATAATCTCTTCAAAATATGTTCTACAACTGTCTGCTTATAAACTACAAGCCTTCATGACTGAAACCTCTTCAATGAGTATACTGTAAGGTATATAAATACCTTTAAAATACATTTTTATCTGTGTTTTGTTTTGTTTTGTTTAGTAAAGTACTTCAAATTCTGGATTTTTGGTTCATAGAAAGATAATAAATGTAGGCAGGGTAGAAGTGTATCAGTACATAGAGGGATACAAAGTTTCACTTGGTTGCAAAGCCTTTTTTTTCAGAATTATATGGAAGTTGCATTCCTCATCTATTCAGTCTCAGTGATTAAGCAGTCTAAATAAGAATATTAGGCTTGTGTAAAAGTGCTATTTTACACAAATACACTTAAGACAGCTTTATACTGCACTAAAGATATTTTGTAGTTCTTATACATTTCTTACTTGAAGAACAATAACTTTTCCTCTAATCTTAAGACTAATTGATAATTTTGTAGTCTAAATTTGCATTTTAGTTATTTACTGAGTTCATAGTTTGACAACACTTAATAAAGACCTGCATGCATCGAACTGATTTGTTAGATTTTAAATTATGGAAGATGATAGCCTCAAAATTGAAAGCTAATTGTCTCCAGATGATGATTAATCGTACAGTAACACTGACATCTATTTTAATGGAGACAAAGAACTGTTTATCTCTTTTGACCATGAAGTATGAGTAGCTCAGACTTCAAGCAATAAAACTGAGGGGAGTTAGCTGCAAGGAGAAGCTGCTGCGCTTAGGGACGTATTAGCTATCAGCTAGCTGGTGGTGAGCAATTACATTGTGCATCACTTGTTCAATGAATTCTTATCATTTCCTTTTGTTTCCTTTCATTTGTTTCCCTCCCTTTTATTTCTTATTAAATTGCTTTTATCTTAACCCATGAGTTGTATGTTATTTCCCCCAATTTTCTCCCCCATTCCACTGTTGGGGGAAGTGAGAAAATGGCTGTTTGGTGCTTAGCTGCCTGGTAGGTTAAACCACAGCAGCCTCTTTAACAGGCCATTGTCAGAGATAGTCAGCTAAAATAGGTGTATTGTTGTGTAACAAAAATAGGAACCACCAGGAGGCAAATACATCATTTTAAAACTGACCAGTAAATTTGATTAGATGACTCATGTTTAAAAGTATCTCTAATGACCATAGATGTAGGCATGGATGAATAGCCTTGGTTTAGCAACTGAAATACTTACCTATAGAGCATATGAAAACTAATAAATGAATGACATACATAATCTAATGTCATTTGTAAACTTTAAGCTCTTAGAACATGATAAATAAGAGTGATCTTTATGCAGACTAGCACTGTGAGCAGGAGGTAGAGCGTATTTCCTGAAGAAAATCCTAAACTAGAATACAGATACAATAATTCTTGCCTTTTTCTTCACGTAATCCTCTTAAACCTTATGATTTATGCAGAATGATACAAAACATCAAATAAATTTTATTTGGAAAATCTGTATTTCTTATGTATCAGAATGACCATTTGGGGTGAACAAGCGGAATGTCAGTAATAAATTTCACAGAATCATCAAAGCTGGAATAATCTTCCAGATTATCCAGTCCAGCTGTCCACCTAGCACCAATATCTCTCTCCAGCAAACTGTGTCTCTTAGTACCTCATCTAAGTGTTTCTTGAACGCCTCCAGGAATACTGACTTCACCATCTCCCTGGGCAGCACATTCCAGTACCTGACCACTATTTCATAGGTGGAATTTTTCTAATATTCAACCTGAACCTCCCAAAAGAAGTTTTCTTAAAATATTTCAGTTAGATCAAGAATTTGCTACCTCTGTGCCACTTATCTGTTCCCTAGAATTGAAACCATATCATCTATTTTGTAAGCTACCTATCACCTATCTTTGTCTCCTAGCCGTTATCTCCACATAACTGCAAGATAAATAAAATTAATCAGAAAAATAGCAAATAAATTTTCACAGGTTCAATATTACTATTACATTTTTTTTGTTCTTTTTACTGAAATCCTGACAGCTTCTTTATAGTATACCTCTGACATTCACAAAGCAGTGCACATCACTAAAGCAAACAAGAGTTAACAAAATATACTGTCTTTGCCACCAAAGCATTTGTATGAAAAACTTAGTATCATCAACATTATTTTAATTTTATTTATATAAGCTTATTACAGGTCAAAACTACCCATCCTCTTTAAAGGTTTCTCTTCACAACAATTTTGGACTTACATGGCAAGTATTTGATAGTGGGGCAGGAAGCTACAGGGCTGGCCTCTCAGTAATAGCTCAGATGCTACATGGATGACAAGAGTCATCTTCAGCTAAATCCAAAGGAGACCTGCTCCTGGCCAAAGCAGAGCCAGTGAGAAATGCCAGTTTCTCCTCTGGGAGGGCAGATTTAAGAAAGAGGGGGGGAAAAAAATGTGTCACAGGACCTGGGAGAGAGGAATGAGAAAATGTGAAACGCTCCTACAGACATTAATGTGAGTGTCAAAGGAGGACAGGAGGTGCAAGTGTGGAGCAGAAGCTTCCTGTAGCCCAGGAGAGGCCCATGGAGGAGCAGGCTGTTCCCCTGAAGCCCAGAGGCACCACATGGAGAAGATTTTTATGTGTAGCCCATGAAGAATCCATTGAAAGAGCAGACCTTGTCCTAGAGCTGCAGTCTGTGGAGACCCAAGCTGGAGCAGTTAACTCCTGAAGAATAGACACCATGGAATGGATCCATATTGGAGTTTTCAAAGAGCTGCAGCCTGTGAGAATCCAATGTGTCAGTTTGTGAAGGATGTAATCCCTTGCTGGAATAGAGAAGTGAGTGAGGATGGAGAGACGGAAATAGAAGGTGTAATGGGCCGAACACGGTCTCCGTTTTTATTTCTTTGCAGTGAGGAGGTAGAAGAAGGTGGATGGGGAGTAGGTGTTTTTTGCTTGCTTTTAGTACTCAATGCTTTAGTCTGTTATCAATAGGCGATAAATTAAAATCATCTCCCTCATACAAGAATCACCTTACACCTGTGGTGAGTGATCTTCCTGTCCTTATCTCAGCCCATGAGCTCTTATCATTCTATTTTCTCCCCTTGTTCTTGTAAGGAGCAAGAATGAATATGGCTTGGTGGAGCTTAGAGTTAAATCACCACAGCATCTTACACTGTTTCTTTAGTATTCTGTTGTCTTTAGTGGTTGTTATGTTTGTTTGTTTGTTTTTGTGGTTTTATTTTGTTTTTATTATTTGCTTTTATTTTCCCCTTTTTATTTCTGTTTTTCTTTCAGATGTATAACAAAGTATGTCATGAAAAATATTTTTCAGTATTGACTCTCTCTTCATGTTGGAACATTTTCCTGAAGTAATTGTTACGATAATTTGGATTACCTTGTATTTTGACAGATTTATTCCCTTTTAGTTTGTTCTTTTCATTGCACAAGTATTTATTTTCGCTTATTTTTCAGCTTCTTATAAAAGAACTAAAATAAAGGAAAAAGCAGCCTTTCTACTGTCAGTATTAAGTTCAGAACCTATAGATAAGTTCTGTCACAGAAGTAACAATGTAGGACTGTGTCAGAGATGGTTGTGAGTGTGGAATGAGAGATGGAGGTAAGTTGAGTTGAAATCTTCCAGATGTGCTAGCTGGCATTTCATGTATTCTCTTTAGTGTGTGGTGTATTTGCATCTGAGTCTTTGTACACTTTGTAAAATAGTTGTAAACAAGTTTAACAAGGTTGTGGGAATGAACTCTCAAAATATAATGAAATAACAAAATGAAGGTATGAGATTTTGGATAGACGTGCCTTGTGCCTTGTTTCAGAAGTTTTCTCTTTTCACCAGAACAGTGCTTTCAATGGTACTGCTGCTCTATGAGAAACATCCCTTGTTTCTAGATCTTCCTGTAACGTTATGACACTAGCATCTTTTACTTCACCATTCCAGATGCAGATGAAGAAGCAAATAAAAAAAAAACAAAAAAAAAAACAACAAGTAAATAAACTCTTAAGTATGAGATTTGTCAGTAGTGTTAGTTAGAATCTTAGTGCCTGCAGCTCATCTCATCAGATCTCCACACAGGGCAGGAGTTAAATAACTCTTATACTGTAGTTCTGTCTTATTTCTAGTGTAGGAGACCACTTTGACCTTTTTTTGTTTAGACTTTGAAGACATCTCCTCAGCTGTAGTTGTAAGGAGCTTTTGATATTAATACTCCCAGGGGATTTTGGGGATTCCAAGCACTCAGATACCACCCTGGGATATCCACTATTCTTTCTTGGTTTCCCATATAACGGGATTATATTCTATCCTACACCGATCTCATTCGCGTCAGTGTGTCCATACTGATACATAAATGCAGTGTGGGGGATGACTACCAGTAGAGAACTCGTTATTTGAGTGAGAAACATATGCTCAGCTTAACATATTTGATGTCACAAGTTCTGTATATCCCTTAGCAGAGTACTTTTAAATGTTTAATTCAGATGTTGACAGACAAAATTTTGGCTTTGCTTCATATTAGCAAATGTCTCAGGGAATTGTCTCTCATCTTGGAAAATAAATCAGAAGCTGATATATTATACATTTAACTTACTGCAGTTTATCTACAGAACATTTTGGTGCCTGTAGATTCATAAACTAAGAAAGTAACTATCCTGAAATTGTATGTGGGATATCAGGGACTCAAAATACTGTGTTTCTATGTTAGGTTTATACCAAAAAGAATCTTTTCACAATCAAAAGCAACAGAATGTATAAATACTTTAATTAGAAAACTATGTTTAGTATAACTATCCTGACAGTACAGATGTGTGACTGAGTCATTTTAAACTCTAAGTGCTCATTGCTGTTAAATCTACAAACTCTTTCCTACTTTCATAACTAATCAAGCTGACATTTTACGTTTGAGCTCTGCAAATATGTAGTCTATCTGCTGACACTTTTGAAAATGTAATAGCTGTTTGTGTGATAAAATATTGCACTGCGCTGAAAGATATTCATGCCGTTTATCATGTTTTCAAAACTGAAATTAATGGTCACATAAACATAAGAGAGATGAAGTGTCAGAATAGAGAGCTTGTCTTTAAAAACCATCTGTGCACAGTACTAGTTGAAATAAAGCTTCTTAGCTTGACTGTATTATATCACTAATTCAGACGTAATAAAATCACAGTTTTATTCACACTACCAAATTTTAATTCCTACTGAACTAGAATAAATGCAATCATGAAATAGAATAATACTTAGTGAAAGTATTTGATAGATCTTCTACGTCTAATTGCTTTCTGAATTTTAAAGATTTTACATAATTTGCGTAGCCAGGTCATGGCTATTTTTACTCCTTTATCTTTTAATCAAAAGAACAGAGAAAATCCTTAGCTGTACTATAGTTGTTCTATCTCAAAATTGCAATACTAGATATATTTCAGGTATAAAGTAATTTTGGTAAGAGACCCATGTCTTGGATGCAAACATATCTTATGATGAATGACTTACCTACCTATATCTGTGAGACTTTTTCTTGATTCATACATGATGTGCACCACACTGATGTCTGTCATTCTAGAGTATATTCTGAAGATGAACTACGTTAATGTGGTAACATTTTATTTAAATGACCCTCTACATGTATTTAGTAAATCTAAATACAACTGCAGCTCTGTTAGTGACTGTTCATCTCCACTGAGTCTTTTTTTTACTCTATTGTTACTTAACAATAAAATAAAATAAAATAAAATAAAATAATAAAATTGATCAAGTAATTATACTTCATAGAAAAGAGAATATCTGACTATGAGAATGACTTAATGTAGAAGACTATAAGCAAAGAATAACAGTAGAGATCTTTCAAATGGAAGACCCAGTGTGCAATTGGAAGTACATACAGGATATTCAGGCATAGAATGTTAACAGAGAGGTATGGTCTGGCAAAAGGGTTCTAAACAACTCACCAGTAGTCATACAGAGGAATGCCAGCCTAAGAGTTGGACAAAACAAGTTCTAAAGGTAACAAGAGGAACAAAAAGCAAGGGTCAAAAAAAACTCAGACACTGTATAGACAGTAAATTTGGATTTAATGTGCACTTGCAGACCAGTGAAATTTAAAAAAAAAAATGGTATGAAAGCATCAGAAAAAATAAGAATAACCAAAATTGAACCCTAAGATTAGAAAGAGAAAACCACCAGCATCATATTTCTCCGTGCTAATAAATTCTATCATTAAAGTCACTCTTCTCTTGACTGAGAACAGATGACAATGACAACAGGATGTAACTCCTTCCAGAATTGAAGACCTCAACATTAGTGAAACAGTGGAAGGATAAACAGAACAGCCAAGGAAGCGGAATTCCCTAGGAAGAGTGTGTATAACAGTTCTAACTGCATTATTACTATTTTTCTGCAATGCTATTATTTTCGTTTTTCATTTTCTTATTTATTTATTTTTCTGAGATAATTAAATTTTAATTAACAGTGGAAACGCTCATTGAAAATCTCACATGGAAGAGCAAAATTTATGGAACATGGAAAAAGACTCTGATCACTTTAGAGAAATATAGGAACGTTGTCAGGTTATGCAGGGATGTAATGAGGAAGGATGAGGATGACTGAAAGTTAAATATGGTGAAGGAGGTCAAGTATAATAATAACGGCTTCTTTATGTATGTCAGTAGCAAAAGGAAGATTACGGAAAATGTGTGCTGTTATTGAATGAGGTGGGTGCCCTGGTGATGGAGGACACTGAGGAGATGGATATACTGAATGCCACCTTTGCTTCGGTCTTTAATGCTAAGACTTGTCTACAGGAATTTCAGACCCTAAGGTAAGAGGAAGAGTCTGGGGAAAGGAAGACTTCCCCTTGGTTAAGGAGGATTTGGCCAGAGGTCGCCACGGCAAAATTGATATGCACAAATCCATGAGTCTCAGTGGGTTGCATCCATGAGTGCAATCAGAGGTACTGTGTACAGTTCTGGTCTCCCTAGTTCAAGAAAGACACAGGTCTTCTAGAAAGAGTCCAGTAGAGGGCAACAAAGATGATTAGGGGCCTGGAGCATCTCCCTTATGAGGAAAGGTTAAATGACCTGGAACTGTTTAGCCTTGGGAAGACTGAGAGGAGATCTTATCAATGGTTAGAAATATCTAATAGGCATGTATCAAGTGAATGGGGACCACTCTTCTTGGTGGTGCTCAAAACAGGGCCAGGGGTAACAGGCCAAAGCAGAAATACAGGAAATTCTATACGGACTTGAGAAAAAGCTTTGCTTTCAGGGTGACAGAACACTAGAACAACCTGCCAGAAAAGTTGTCTCGTACAAAATATGAGTGTCAAACATACATGTGCTACATGGTACTATATGGATTCTTCAAATAAAATATTAAAAAATCCCATGGCACACTATCTCCAAATCACAGGAAGCCATTTTGCAAACACAGTCTTTCCAAATGCCTTATACATGTAATGTCAATATTCATCCGTACTCCATTTAATGAGTCATCTCATGCACATCAAGAATAGTACCTCTTTCCTCCCCACATCATCATTTATGTATAACTTGATCCTTGGGCTTCAGTGATACAAAGTTGATCACTAAAGTATCTAAATATTAAAGGAAAGTTCATTCTGGGAGTGAAATTAGTCATCCTGTGGTTACCATGGTCTGTATCTTCGTCTTATTTTCTCTTTTTGCTAATATCATCTAAGAACACTAATGCCACCTACTTCCATGAAGAGATTTTGTTGATTGTGGAATATTCCGAGAGAAAATATGCCAGATGGCAACATAGCAGGTAGTAGAGTTGCCAAACAGTGTACAAAAAGAAATAATTTTGTACTCTACTTTTCCAGAGGCTTCTGTTAAATATGGAAAAGAGTAGGAAAAGGATAAAATAAAATGGGGATATCATTCTGGGTAAGAGCTGACTTTAGGAAAATATCTGAAGATTATATGTGCTAAACTGCACACCTCCATATCTGCACACATACACCCACATTCCCACGCACTGACACTTCGAAAGTTATTGAGATGTATTCATGTCACATCTAAGATGTACTCACTTTTTTCTTTTATTTTTGTACATGCAAATGTGTGTAATATATAAAGGTACATAAAAAAATAAAAAAAAGAAAAAAAAAAAGGCCTTTTAGGCATGTTTTAACTGGCTAGGAATATGTTGTGTTTTCTTCTTTTTTTTTTTTTAATCAGCTATGAATATTTGTTCTGCCTTATAGAACATCACTTCTATGACTATTTTATTAATGATTTGGTTTAGTTTCATTTTAAGGAAATTTGAAAGAAGCACCATATTTCAATCTCAGAAGTGTCTGGTGATTATATTCTTTCTAAATTATAGAGAATAGAAGCTCAAAAGGGAAAATCAGTTCTGATTTTGTCATTCTATATAGCAATGAAAATTAAGAAAAGTTATTTTAAAGACCTATTCTTGATGATGTTGGTGATAACTCATAAAACAAATTCCTCTGAAAGTTAGAAAATCACTGGACTATAGTCACAATTTTTCTGTACTACCTGATTCAGATCATGCAGCAATGTAATATGATTTTCATTACTAGCATATACTTCTAACCCTTATGGAAATTATCAAGTGTAAATCAGATTCTTTAAAATTTTAAGATGGGAAATAATAATATTTAGTTTCATGCAGAATTGATTTGAACTGATTGTCTTTTAAAACTAGTGAAACATGGAATGATGAAGGAAAACATTAATGCTCCTATCAACAGTTTATTTTTTCATGCTATTTCAGAAGAAACATGCCAACATAAACAGAAAATGTAGACAAGCTTTCTATGGATGTTTTGTTATACAGCAAGTAAGTTGATGTGAAATAGTTATTTCATCCAGACTAGTACCACATCAGAAAACAATGCTATTGTCAAACATAATCCGTTACTATTGCCTAGTAGGTGAAAAGATACTTGAAAAGTGAAAAGTTACCTGAAATGAGTAGTCAGTAAAATGTAGTCAGGAAGAGAAGGCATCACACATGGTTTTAACAATCCCAAAGTAATTCTACAACAGCTATTCATGTAGTGACAATCCAGAATTTCAGATCTTAATCTTTTACTAGCTACTTTTTTTTCTAGCTGTGTTTTGGCCCCAGTCTTAAGAACTGCATATCAGACACTTATCCTCCAGCCTATATGTATATCCAAGATTACATTGTCCAAGGTGCAGAATCTGAATTATTTTTCTTAAACTTCGTATCATTAGTGGTTGCCCAGAACTCTAATCTATCAAGATCTCTCTATAATGCCTCCCTCCCTACCCTCAAGGGAGTCCGTATCTCTTCCTTATTTAGTACCATCTGCAAGCTCAGTGTGCAAATAAAACTTGTCCTCATCATTGAAAAATAGCTGGAGAAAAGGCCCTGAAATGAAACCCTGGAGTATATCACTAGCAACTATCCATCAGCCTGGTGTTATCCCATTTAAAACTCTTCATCCAATTTTTTGCATATTGTGTGCATGCCTGGCTTTATGTTGGACATTTTTTCTGGAAGGATAAAATCATAGAATCACATGCCCCCCTGTCATAGATAGGACCTCAAAGATCATCAAGCTCCAATTCCTGCGCAGCAGGCAGGGCTGCCGACCTCCATATCTAACACTAGACCAGGCTGTCCAGAGTCCTATCGAACCTGGCTTTGAACGCTTCCAGGGACAGGGCATCCACAGCCTCTCTGGGCAGCCTGTTCCAGCACCTCACCACTCTCATAGTAAAAAAAACTTCCCTTTCATATTCAACCTAGATCTTCCCTCCTACAACTTAAAAACATTTCCCCTTTCTGTCATGTTATCTACCCTTGTAAAGAGTTGACTCCCCTCTTTCTTGTCGGCTCTCCTTCGGGAGCAATATCTATTGCTTGTTTGTTGTAACTGTTTTTATTTTCTTGGTAACTGCGTAGCTTACTTTTTTGCATCTCCTGAATGACTGGTAAAAGGGAACATTCTTCAGAAAAACAAGTCTTACTTCAGACTGTTTTCAATGAGAGAATTTAAAGGAAAATCAAACTGATACTTCAGCTTATACCAAGCTGAAAAATAGAAAATAGAAAGAAGTTATGGAAGAGAAAGGAAATACTGGCCCTGTATCACTCTGAAAAAATTCTTCCTAATAAAGGCAGGAAATTTCTGAGGAAGTTCTTCCTCTGGACAATTTGAAGATATTTCATGACATGTGTAAGAAGATACAGAGAACAAAATAAAACCTATATTAGGATTAGAGGTCACTATGTTACTTGCTTAGTTGCTCCAACCACCACAATGCATTTTTTCTAACAGACAATTTCAAAAACAATGTGAGGATGTCAATGGTTTATGGTCTGGTTTGGCCCCGTTCCGCGACAAGTGGGGCAGAGGGATTTCGCAAAATCTGTGCCTCTGGAAAAAAGGGAAAAGGGGATACCAAAATAATTAAAAACAGCAGCAACAATCTGAGGAGAAACAAACTAATTTACTAAATAGGGTATCAGAATGCAAGATAACACACTATAATACAATATAATTAGAATTGAAGCTAATAAATCAAATATCATGAGAGAGAGAATGTCAGAAAGGTGCATAGGCCTCACCATAACGTTGTGCTTAACGCTAAGGTAGAATGTGCAGTTCGGTTGAGCAGCAGGGAGACAGGAGGAGAGCAGACAAAGAGTGGATGAAGAAGAGTGCATCATAACTTGCCAGGAGTTATATCTCCTCTCTGACCGCAAAACCTCCTGGGGAATGTAGTTCTCTTCTGGACAGGTACCCAGAACTTGAGCATTAACAGTTAAACTCCCAGTGCACTACATGATTTTATGATGGGGAATACCGATAGCAGAAAATCATAAAACCATGACATTCCACCCCTTATTCTACATCACTGCATCATGCTTAATATATACAAACAATAATTACAAAACATTAAACACACGCACACACAAACCTATATATATACACACACGGAATTATTGACTGCACTCCCCAAGCATCAAATTTCTTGTTGTACACATTGAACATCCCAGTTTTTCTGCATCCCATCATGTGGACCCAGGTCTCCGGGCAAAAACAATTCCACAAAGAGATTTGCCTTTCCCAGAAGCTGGAAAGATCCAAACTGCTTTTCCTAACATGCTCTTTACATGTACTACAGGGACCTTATCTCCCTTTACAGCATGTAGGGAGCCAGCAGGACAATCGTGATTGATCAGTCTTCTGCTGTTGACTAACCAGGTGTAGTAGGCAATGCGACACCAGGTGGCTTCTGTCAAATGCTTCTCCCAGTGCTTAAATGTTCCACCACCCATTGCTTTCAACATGGCTTTTAACAACCCATTGTAGCATTTAGTTTTACCAGAAGCTGGTGCATGATTGGGGATATGATGAATCCACTCGATGCCATAATCTTCGGTGCAAGTATTTACAGGAGAATTTTTGAAATGAGTCCCATTATCTGACTCAGTTCTTTCTGGAGTGCCATGTCTCCAGAGGACTTGTTTCTCGAGACCCAATATGGTGTTTCAGGCAGTAGCATGAGGTACTACATATGTTTCATACCACCCAGTGGTTATCTCTACCATAGTAAGCGAATAACTCTTACCACTGAGAGATCGTGGCAAGGTGATACAATCAACCTGCCATGCCTCCCCATATTTGTACTTTTGCCATCGTCCTTCTCCCCAGAGAGTTTTCATCCTCTTGGCTTGTTTAATTGTGGCGCATGTGTCACACTCACGAATAACCTGTGCAATAGCATCCATAGTTAAGTCCACCCCTCCGCCTCTCATCCATTTGTATGTTGCATCTCTTCCTTGATGGCCCGAAGTCTCATGGGTCGACCAATCTAGAAATAATTCACTCTTGTTCTGCCAGTCCAGGTCTATTTTAGCCACCTCAATTTCAGCTGCTCAATCTACCTGATGGTTATTTTGCTATTCTTCAGTAGCCCGACTCTTGGGCACATGAGCATCTACATGGCGCACCTTTACAACCATATCCTTCATTCGGGCAGTAATGTCTTTCCATAGGTCAGCAGCCCAAATAGGTTTACCTCTTCTTTGCCAGTTATTTTGCTCCCACTGCCATAAACACCCCCATAAGGCATTTGCTACCGTCCATGAGTCAGTGTAAAGATAGAGCATTGGCCACCTCTCCCGCTCAGCAACATCTAAGGCCAGTTGGACAGCCTTTACCTCTGCAAATTGGCTTGATTCTCTTTTCCTTCAGTGGCCTCTGCAACTTGTCATGTGGGGCTCCACACAGCAGATTTCCATCATCGATGCTTTCCCATAGTACGACACGATCCATCTGTGAACAAGGCATATGAGCAAATTTCTTTTCATTTTCTGGAAGTTCATTATATGCTGGGGCCTCTTTAGCACATGATACCTCATCTGCTGGTGACATTCCAAACTTTTTGCCTTCAGGCCAGGCCGTGATCACCTCTAGGATTCCTGGAAGACTGAGGTTCTCCATCCGCGCTTGTTTCGTAATCAACGCAAGCCACTTGCTCCAAGTGGCATCAGTAGCATTATGGGTGGAGGGAACCTTTCCCTTGAACATCCAGTTCAGCACTGGCACTCAAGTGCCAGAAGGAACTGTGTTTCAGTACAAATTACTTCAGAACCAACAGGCAGAAGGATCTGGATTATTTGCTCTCCTTTCTCAAAAATATCCCTTGTTTTGTTGCCCCACACAATGATGACATCAATGTACTGTGAGTGCTCAGGAGCACCTCCCTGTTCCAGTGTGGCTGGGATCAACCCATGGCAAATGGTTGGGCTATGTTTCCACCCTGGGATAAACAATTCTGGGTATACTGAATGCCCCTCCAGGTGAAAGCAAACTGTGGCCTAGATTCTTTGGCCAAAGGAATGGAGAAAAAGGCATTAGCAATGTCAATGGTGGCATACCATTTGGCTGCTTTTGACTCCAGTTCATACTGGAGTTCTAACATGTCCGGTACAGCAGCATTCAATAGGGGTGTGACTTCATTCAGGCCACAGTAGTCCACCGTCAGCCTCCATTTTCCACTGGCTTTAGGCACTGGCTGTGTGGGGCTACTAAAAGGCAAGTGAGTTTTGCTGACCACTTCCTGACTCTCTAGTTGATGAATCAACTTCTGAACGGGGAGCAAGGAATCCCTGTTGGTGCGGTACTGCTGTCTGTGCACCATTTTTGTAGCAATCGGTACCTGTTGCTCTTCCACTTGTAGCAACCCCACAACAGACGGATCTTCTGATAGGCCAGGCAGAACAGACAACTGCTAAATGTTGTCTGTGTCTACGGCAGCTATTCCAAAGGCCCAATGATACCCTTTGGGATCCTTGAAGTATCCCCTTCTGAAGTAATCCATATCAAGTATACATGGAGCCCCTAGGCCAGTTACAATAGGGTGCTTTTGACAGTCTTTATCAGTGAGGCTGATTTCAGCCTCGAACATAGTCAGCTCTTGGGAACCCCCAGTCACCCCATGAATATAAATTGATTCGATCCCTTGGTGACTCGAGGGCATTAGAGTGTCCAACGGGGCCTTATATTTCTGTGGTTCTGATGTGCCAGGCCATCTAATCAACACAGTCCAATAAACTCTATTATTCCTTCCTGTCCCCCACACCCCCTTCCTCCCCTGGCTGGGGGCAGGGCCCCTCTATTTGTTACCTCCATTGTCTGCAGCAACTGGAGCAATCGCCTTTTTGGAGAAGTTCACCTTGGTGGTTGATTTGTCTTGTAATTCTTTTACCTGGACTTGAAGTGCAGGAATAGGTTGTTTATGTCACTTCATATCTTCTCCATGGTCACGTAGGCAATGCCACAAGGCAAAACGCAACATAGTTTTACCGTTGTCACTTGCTCGAGCAAGAGGACATCTTCTTTTGATAGCTGAGACATTGGATGGAGCAGGCTGGGAGGAAACCAAGTTGATCAGCCCCTCCAGTAGGCTGTTTTGGGAATTCTGGTCTACATTGGATGTATCTGTTACGACCATGGATCCATCAGCATTAGGCACAGTTGACAGTTTGTCTATTATATCTTCTTGCTTGCTCTCCATTCTGTCCAGCTTTTCAGCTACTTTTGCGATAGCTGAAACACAAGCTCATAGAAGGGTTAAATGTAACTCAAAGTCTTGAAGTTTATTAAGCAGGTCATTTAGGAGGGGTCTTCTTTCCCCTCTGCCATACACTGCTGCAAATGTACTGGCGTACCTTTCTGGTGCAGTCTTTGTGAATGTACACCACATGTTTGGTGTACACCTGACTCTCTCAGGATCATGCTCTTGGTCTGGCTCATCAGGAATGAAATTGGGGCTATGCAGCATTTCCACCACAGCATATTCTCTAAAATAACAGATGCCTTTTTCCACATCAGTCCACTTATTTTTCTCAGTCATCACTTCGTCTTTGAAGGGGTATCTTTCTTTTGTGGCTAACAACATCCACTTCCAGAGGGTAAAGGCCTGGTTCTGGCATGTACCAATGCCTCTGTCAATGGCTGAGTCCCTAGCAATGCCACCCAGTTGGTGAGCTTCTCTACTATCTGGCCACACACTGTTGGCCTCATTGTCCCAATATCGAAGTAATCAAGTGACGATAGGCTCATTTGGGTGATGTGGAAATTCTTTTCTGAGACTTCGAATTTCATTCATTTTCAGATATCCATCAGCAATGATAACGACATCTTACTCACTTCTTACTCTTTCAGGACTTCTTGTTGACCTTGTAGGCATTGGTGACTGCAATCTTACTGAGGGCCCCTCCCCTAGACTCAGGGCACTTCCCCAGGACCTCGGAGCCACTCCTCTGGACCTCTTTCCTCCTCTTTTCTTGCAGTGACTGATTCCTCTATTTTCCCCTCCTGCTCTTTGTGTTCTGAGTCGAGATTTGTTTCACTTTCCATCCTCTTACAGAGGCAACTGACATCAATTGTGGTGCCTCCTGTAGTTGATCAGGTTGGACAGTTCCAATGCTCTCACCTTCCAGCTTGGCTTGGAGTCTGTCTTTCAGACAGGGTATTTGTGAGGGTATTTAGTTTAGATTAAAAGCCTCTCACTCAGTTTGGAAGCTGTCTTGTTGAGATTGAAGACTGTTGAGTTCGGATTGTGAGGAATCTTCCTCCATTCAGAGGACATCTCTCTCAGACTGGAGGTCTTTTCTCTCAGCCCAGAGAATCTCCCTCTCAACTTGGAGTCTCTTCCGGAAACTCCCCTTTTCAGCTTGGAGACTCTCTCACTCATTTTGTACTTTCTCCCTGAGACTCTCCCTTTCAGCTCTGAGACACTCTCTCTCAATTTCACAAACCCTCTCCTTCCCTGCTATATTATTGAATAGGGCCCAATATGCATTAGCCAGGCCCCAAATCATCTGTGCCTCCTCGGATCTGCCTGAGTCGCTACATTCCTGTTTAAGCTCTCAGTGTCTTTCAGGTGTTCAGGAGTTAAGTTCCATGACATCAAAGATGTCCATCTCTAAAGTCTCTCCCAAGACTCTTCACACTCCCTGCCACTCAGTATTCTCTGGTTTTGGGGAAGGCTTCCTCAGAATATTATAAATCCAGACTGAGTGAAATAAGTAAAATAATGAGCAGTACATTCAGGGAGATTAACAATGTGATCAGATAAGCATTCAAAAAATGCACAAAGGATTCAAAGGAGAGATTGGGAACCTGTTTAAAAATCCCAAATTCTGTAAAATTAGCAGCTCCCTCTGCAAACTGGTTTAGAAGAGAAAGCAGAATCATTTTTTTTCTCTTTACAGAAGCAAAATAGCAGTGTTCAAAATTTACAAATATCCCAGAATACTGGCAATCTGCCTGGACTTTCAAGGTCAAGTTTTCAGTGAGCACCTGTGAAACAGATAAACTTTCCCAAAGAAGCTCTCTGAGAGCAGAGAGTGATTCATTTCAAAGCTAAAAAGCAGCTTTTTGCCCGCATTCTCCACCAAGAATGTTAGCGGTTTAGGGGCTGGTGCGGCCCTGTTCTGTGACCAGCGGGGCGGAGGGATTTCATGAATCTGTGCCTCTGGAAAAGGGAAACAGGGGACCCCAGAATAATTATAAACAGTGGCAACAATCTGAGGAGAAACAAACTGATTTACTAAATAGGGTATTGGAATGCAAGATAATACACTATAATACAATATAATCAAAATTGAAGCTAATATATCAAATATAATGAGAGAGAGTGTCTGAAAGGTGGATAGGCCGCATTATAATGCTGTGGTCACATGTGCAGTCCTGTTGAGGAGAGCCTGAAGTAGAGGAGCGCATCAGGTGACCTTGCCAGGAGTTATATCTCCTCTCTGACCGCAAAGCCCCCTGGAGTATGTAGTTCTTCTCTTCCGGACAATGCGTGAAACTGGAGCATTAACACTTTAACTCTCAATGCACTACATGATGTTATGATGTGGAATACCAATAACCAAAAATCATAAAACCATGACAGAACACTACGACTCATTCTATTCTCCCCCTCCAAAAAAATACTACTATTAGCAATAGTAATAATAATAAACGTGGGAAAAAAAAATAATAATTTTTTTGATGTATTTGTTTAATGTTTAATGTTTTTTTAATGTTCTATGCATGAAAATCAGTTGAGTTATACACAATATGAAATGGAAATCGCTACTTTCTTTCAGAAATTGACCAGTGAGTATTTCCTGTATTTACATGGCATTTTTATGCTTATAGCACAGAACTTCTGAATGACATATATATTACTTCTGCTTTATAGTAGTACCTAAGAATGCTCAGATCAGAGAATCATGAAATGGTTTGGGTTGGAAGAGACCTTTAAGATCATTGAGTTCCAACCCCCCTGGTATGGGCAATAATGCCTCCTTCTTCACCATCCAGCCTGGCCTTGAATGCTCCAGGAAGAGGGCATCCACGACATTACTGGGCGTACTTCAATCTGTATGGATAACTTGTAAATGATCTAAAGTCTGAAAATTGTTTCTACATATTGCATGGAATTTTTGTTAGTCAAGATTCATATCAATTCATCCATCAGAAGAAAACAAGACAAGTTCTTCTTCTTACAATCCTGAATTCTGTAAAGGAAGAAAATTTAAGAGATATCAGTTCTTGTTACTTCTCCAGTATATTACCTGACTAAGCTTCTAAGTAAGAATACTAGCTATTTTGAGTAATAATTTGGATAAATAATGCAATTTCTCACATACTATATAGGAGACTGGCCAACCTAAGGTTTCAGGAAATTGAAGAAATAGAAACCTTGTTATGTAACCTCATCGCCCATCATCACCTTTTTTACTCTTCAGTCACAAAAGAAATCACAGAATCACAGAATCACAGAATCGTAGGGGTTAGAAGGGACCTCCAGAGATCATCTAGTCCAAGCCCCCTGCCAAAGCAGGTTCCCTACACCAGGTCGCACAAGTAGATGTCCAGGCAGGTCTCGAATATCTCCAGAGAAGGAGACTCCACAGCCTCCCTGGGCAGCCTGTTCCAGTGCTCCGCCACCCTCACTGTAAAGAAGTTCTTGCGCACATTTGTGCGGAACTTCCTGTGCTGCAGTTTCTGGCCGTTTCCCCTTGTCCTGTCTCCACACACTGCTGAAAAGAATCTGGCCTCACCACTCTGCCCCCCACACCTTAGATATTTATAGACTTGGATCAAGTCCCCTCTAAGTCTTCTTTTCTCAAGGCTAAACAGACCCAGTTCACTTTAGTCTTTCTTCATAGGAGAGATGCTCCAGGCCCTTCACCATCTTAGTGGCCCTCCGCTGGACTCTTTCCAAGACATCCCTGCCTTTTTTGTACTGGGTTGTCCAGAACTGGACACAATCTCCTATTGTAGGAATCTCCTACAATAAGCATCTCCTACAATAGGAAGTGCAACACATAAGACCATATGCAAAAAAATTATATCTAAAAATAGTCAGGTACATGGAATTTGAAGATCCCAATCAAGTTCTCAGTTTTGTCATAATAAATCTAAATATTGGCAATTATTTCTTACTATCTTTTACTTTACTGGGAGTAGTGGAAGTGGTATTTTTATTATTTTTAAAAGGACGAAATGAAGAACTTTCCAAACGTCATTTGTTTTTAATCTGAAATTAAAATATAATATTATTGAAGTACTAATCATTCTATGTCTAAATGCAAAACATGTATCTTTATTTTTCATCAAAGCTCATAGCAAAGAATATGATGGTACATGTGTACCACCATATTTATGGTAACAGCCATAATGATCTCATTTATCTTACTGTATCCTTCTGATTGCACACTACATATGCTGCAGCAGCAGGTGGTCCTATAGTTCAGCTTAACCTTCCCAAGCTCTCTATTTTCTCACAGTACATAATGGGCTGAACAAAATAAATGCTGTGAAACTGCAGGTAGTTATGATTGTGCACCATGCTTTCCAATTTCCATGCATGCAAAATCATTATATACTCAGTTTTTGGTTTGGCACATACTGATAAAACATAATTTACCATGCAAAGGAGTATGATGCTGCAGCTTATTGAAGCTTGGATATTAGTATGCTTGAGCAGCCCTTGGAACAATGGCAAATCCTGTACACTTAAGAATAGATCTTTGAATAGATGTCCTCTGGTATTATCCCAAGAGATTCCTGGAAATAACTGAACTCCAAGCTAAATAAATGTAGTCAGGCATAGTTGTGTGATCAATGGTTTCTTCCAAATTCACAATGAAATTCAGTTTTATCTGAAAATTAGAATGATGTCCATACTACACAGACTTTTTCTATATTCAGTAATGCAAACTTATAGCTAGGAAAAAAAAAAACAAAAAAACATTAAAACCTGTAAAATGGGTAAATGCAACTACATCTGTCCCTGCAGACTTAGGACTGCTTCAGACTTCCTGGATCCGAGTATTCATTCTGGGACCCAAGTGATACTATACAAGAGGCAGAATGTGATCTGCCTTGGCATTTTTCTCAATTTCATTTTTAATTTATATTAAAATATGTTTATACAATATAAACTTATAAACTAAACTTTACCTTAAACTTGACTTCTACAAGGTTGGATAAGGAAAAGTTTAAGTGCTCAACCTGCTGATCTTTAACATAAAATATACACATTTCTACAATGTCTTTTATAGCTCCTAATAAAATATTCTGATTAATTAAATACTTGGTCAGACTTGGTCAGCATGAAGAGGCTGATGTTTTATATCCTGCTCTATGTTATGGTTCCAATAATTAATTAATTTAATAAGGCTTACACAAGACTTAAATAGGCTTCACAAATAGCAAATAGTTACATAATAATACATACGTTAGTATAAATGTTGTATGTAATATTTATGATAATTAATGTATATAAATATTATAAATATGTATTGGGAAGAGATGTAAGATATACAAAAATATGGCCGCAAGTTGTACTAGAAGAGATTTAGGTTAGACATAAGGAAGAACTTTTTCTCTCAGAGAGTGGTCAGGCACTGGAATGGCTGCCCAGAGAGGTGGTGAAGTCGCCGTCCCTGGCAGTGTTCAAGAGGCGTCTGGATGAGGAGCTGCGTGATGTGGTTTAGTGCTTGTGGTGGCAATGGTGATGAGGAGATGGTTGGACTAGATGATCTTATCGGTCGTTTCCAACCTTGTGATTCTATGATTCTATGATTCTATGTGTAATACATCAGGATCACATTTTTAGACAAGAGGAACCTGCAGATTCTCTTTAAGGCAATTGAAGTGGTGTCTGTCAATGGTTTATGGGCTCATTCGGTCCGATTTTGTGACCAGCGCGGCGGAGGGATTTCTCAAAATCGTCACCTCTACAAAAGGAAAACAGGGGACCCCAAAATAATTAGAAACAGCAACAATCTGAGGAGAAACAAACTAATTTTCCAAATAGGGCATCGGAATGCAAGGTAACACAAGATAATACAATATAATCAGAATTGAAGCTTGTAAATCAAACATAATGAGAGAGTCTGAAAGGTGGATAGGCCTCATCATAACGCTGAGGTCAGATGTGCAGTACAGTTGAGAAGCAGGGAGGAGAACCTGATGAAGAAGGGCCGTCAGATGACCTACCAAGGCCTTATATCTGTTCCCCCTGTGCGGAAATTATAACAGCACAGTGAACAATCTTCTGAGGAATGTAGTTCTTCTCTTTGGAGACAGGTACCCGGAACTGGAGCATTAACACTTTAACTCCCAGTGCACTGCATGATGTTATGATGTGGAATACCAATAACCAAAAATCATAAAACCATGACAGTGCCTTATACATGTATGCACATTCTGGTAATTGTGCTTTTGGTTTCTGATGTTTTCTGGCTAGTTAAATAGAAATTGGACATGAGCCTCCTCAACTCCTGTACAATTTCTGCTAGGTTGAAAACTTTGTATTCTATTTTGTTCCCAGCAGCTATGGGAACCACTAATCCTTCTCCTGTGGCTGTTTCCCTCCCTCCTACACTGTGCTTATTACACAATGTATCTGTAAAGACAATGTAGTGAAAACAAATGAGTTTAATAACTGTATTTAAAACGTCTCCATTAAAAGAAGCCATAAAGAACTGTTTTCAAGCCTAAACAATTAATGTCATGTCTAACTCTGTAGCTTCACATTAGAAACATGCATTCATTTTCCACCTTGCTCTGTGCTAGATGTTCCTATAATTGAAGTAGAAGTAAAATAATAAGAATAAAATTAAAACAAAACAAACTAAACTAAAATTGTTGATGCTACTATAGGAGATAAAACTAGGTATACGGCATTTTACTGCAAGCCCAAAACTACTTTTGATTACTAATCTTTTCTGTAGTTTGAGCTCTATTTGTGCTACATTTTAAAGCTGAGCAGTTAAGTAGGTGCTCTTACAAGTAGCGCCTTTTAAGAAAGCAGTTTCGAGAATACTCTTACATAAGGTCAGAAGTTTGAGCCAAATCAGAAGTTTGAGCCAAAAAGGATGCAATCTCCAGAGTTACTGTATGCTGAAATCGTCACTAAGAGGAATTGTAAAAGATAGGTGTTGCATTGCTCCCTCACATAGGCAAACTTCCTAGTAATGGTACTACTACTATACCTGTGGGTCAATGTATAAATTGATATCTTAAATCTTATTAATGTTATTGGATGAATAGGAATTTATTATGTAATCTCAGCACTGGACATCTCTTGAAATCAAACAAAACAAGAAGTCTTCAAAGCAATGTATCTTGAAATCTGTAGCTGTCAAATTAACTTTCAAATTACTGCTAGGGAACAGTTCATAAATCTTTTTAAATAAAATATATTCTTTGTTTCTGCCTTGGATTTGCCTATGTACTTTTTATTTTTATTATGTTAGTAAAGGTGAGTAGATAAGTGAACAATCTTTTTTCATTATTTTTAAAATACTTGGAATTGATAAATGCATACATTTACATATACTTTTGCATGCATCTTTTTAACTCTCAGAGATACGAAACATATGTTAATTAAGGGAACTGCTATAGAGAAAGTAACTGAATAATCATAGAACATTCCCATAGAATATCCCAAAGAGTATCTTGAGTATCTCAGATCATATTAAACCACAGTTCTACTGTGTACAAAATTAAGAGAAAAGAGGATGGGGTTTTCTAGTTTTGTAAGACCTAAATTAAATAGCTACTAGAAATAAAAATCTTCAGTCATCACTGCAAATAAACAAGAAGCTAATGTGTCAGAAGGCAAGAGCTAATTGAAGGGAGATGTTAAATGTGAACTGATAAATTAAATGCAGGAAACCATATTTCTTTGAAAGTATTGGCCAATAAATATTCATCTGCATAATGCAATAGTTAATTTCAAGCCTTTCCTAAAATTCATGTTCAAGAACACTAGATGACAGAAGAAAATATTCTATGGAGACAGACTGAGGAAGCTGAGGGGAAAATGATCTTAAATGCAACTTATCCTTCAAACAAATATCTTTGAATCAATCTCTCTGGGTCTATTCTTCTCATCAGACAGAAGTAAGATGGAGAAGTAGTAGCATTCATTAAAGAAGCACCAAACCAGAAACACTCCAGGCTATGTTTCGGTTTTTCAGCTTCTCCTATTGCCTTGTCAGTAAGGGAGCCTGGAGAGGCACAAGGATCTGGGAGGTGATAGAACCAGGACAGCTGATCTAAACTGGCTGAAGGAATATTCCATGCTGTATGATATTATCTGAAAAAACAAAGGGGAGTTGGCCAGAGGAAGGTCCACTGTTCAGGACTGGTTGGACATTGGCCAGTGTGTAGTGAACCATTTCTTGTGCATCACATATACTCATTATTGATATTTCTCTCCTTTCCTTTTCTGTCCTATTAATTAGCTTTTTTTTTTTTTTTTTTCTTTTTTTTTTCTTTTTTTTTTTTTTTTTTTTTTTTTTTCCTTTTTTTTTTTTTTTTCTGACTCTATCCCCCATCCCACTGCGAAAAGGGACAGTGAGTGAAAGGCTGTGTAAAGCTTAGCTGTCTGTCTGGTTAAACTACAACAGTGAGCAGTTTGAACTGGACTCCAGCTTTGTTGTCAGCTCATTCCTTGGCTATATTTGGACAACTTCAAATATTTTTCTCCAAAAGCATATCGAAAACAGATGTATGCAATAAATGTCATCTTACTAAAAGCATCTTAAAGAAATCAGATGTTAATTTTCAGGAGAATGTTACTTGTTCTTCATAGAAACCTTCTCCTTGAGAGAGTGCAACTCTGTGCTCTAATATATACAGAATTTTTGTTAAAGCTACTGACTTCATTTTATTTTTTTACATTTATATATGTATATATATTTATATATATATAAAATTTTATTTTATTTTTTGTTTATGTCTATTTTAGCTCTTAACAGTTTCTGGAATCAGAATACATGCTAATTTAAATATTAAGGAAGTTTGACTGTCATTATTTTTAACTGTCTTTAAATTGAAGACAGCAATATTTTTTAAGATATGCAACAGAAACATCATAATACCGCATATCCAGATATTTAATTTAGCAATGACGATTCATATATAAATCATTACTAAACAGGTTTGTCCACATATAGTCAGGAAATGCACTTAAGAACAGAAAATGAGTTAAGTAGTCATACATCTCCTGAAAAAAATATTTCCCTCTCCTTGAGCAGATGGGACTCTTTGTGTTACAGGTAACGAATACAGTATTATCCCATAATTCTGTAAATTTTATTAAATTTTCGAAACATCATTCCTAAAATTATAATGCATTAACAGTAACTTGGATGTTCACTAATTTGTAAATATCAGCAGAATTTTGTCACAAAACTATAAAACATATTTTTATTTAAATGTGTATCTTCTCTTTTTAAAGTGATATTTATGTTATGTCATATTTTGTTATTTTTGTCTGTTTCATATTTTACATAATTTATACAAATAAGATGATATTTCACCCCATGTACCAATAAACGATGGGGAGAAAACTACCTAGAAATTAGTTTGTTAGAAAAGGATAAAGGGGTCCATGGAGATGTGACTATTCCCCCCTTTCTCTTTTTTCCCGTCTTTTGGTCTGGCTTTACAGACAAGCCTTACACAAGAAAATAGTGAGCTATAGTACTGATAATGACCACAAATCTGTCTCAGACTCGAGGGCTGAAAGAACAGACAGCAGACACCCGGTTCAAAAACCGAGGGTCAATTTGAACATGTTTCTGAAAACAAAGTCATCTCATCATCTCACCCCATAGTGAGCAGCGCAAGAGCTCTTGGAGCATTTCTGAAGGACAGCTAGCTACACAACAAGATCTTCCCTCTGGTAGGGACATCTCTCAAGATTATGACTATAAAGAGATTCCATAGACCTTGATGACAAAACGCCTTTCTGCTACAAATCCTTATTGTTTTAGGCTTTGTTAGCTTTGCTAAGATCCTATATTTGATTGCAAGGTTTGTTAGCTTTACTAAGATTATATCTTACATTGATTGTGTATGTAAAATCCATTAGACATAAATCATTGATTAATTGTGGAATAAAAAGTGGATTCAGCCACATCTAGCCTCTGTGATTCCAATTTTGAAAGCAAGTCACACTCTGAACCTCATGACTCAACAGGAGCACTTGTATGTGTGTTTAACCTTAGCCTCTAAGCAGTAAATAATCGAGTGTATACAGTCCTCAAATCTTGTCAGTAAGTCACTGTTAAACCAGTACATTATATCTATATTATATCTACAAGTATATTCTTGTTTCTCCCTTATCAGAGAAGTATATTGTGGAGTTGCTTCTGTCTGCAACAGATGGACATCAACTTCAACATGAGTCAGCAGTATGCCCTGCTGGCAAAGAAAACTAATGATATCCTGAACTGCATTAAGCAAAGTATTGCAAGCAGGCCAAAGGAGGTGACTCTTTCCACCAGTTCAGCACTGATGACATTGATGACAGTCACACTTGGAGGGCTGGGTCCATTTCTGAGCTCCCCAGTACAAGACAGATATGGACATACTGGATGCAACAGACAGCCACAATGATGATTAAGAATCAGGAGTATCTCTCCTATGCAGAACATTGAGAGATCTGGGATTACTTAGCCCAGAGAGGAGAAGTCCTTTATAATAACCTTTATATTTGTTCTTTTTGTTACCAAAATTCAATAATAAGCAAGCTGGTAAGAAAGTACCTTCCACGAAACCATATAGTCACACTCAAGATGTGGAAACCTACTTGTGACATCCTGCATAGAAACCCAAGATGTTTGCAGTGGAGGATGCACCATCCAGTTTAGACATAGGTGTGATGCTGATAAGACTTGTGGCAGTTCTCAATCAGGTGTGACTGCACCTCTTTTACTACTTACCCACTTCAAAGACTGCAAACTACTAATACCCTTTTCATGTTAACTCCTTGACTTCTGAGAAAGTGACTCAATAATCTTCTAGCTACTTTTTAACACTGTTGACTGTTGTCTTAAGATAAATTTATGCTTGCTCATTTTTTGGAGTATGGTGACTTCATTGTCAATAATTGTGTCAGACTAGAAAGTGTTACACATCCTGCTCACACATAATATTTATACTATTATTTCTATCAGCTATTGTGGTACATGTCCATTATTTTCAGGCTCATGGAATATTAGATACATAGGCAAAACTTTGCCTAATAAATCAATGTATAGTAATTATTAAAAATAGTCCACTCCTCCTAATTAACTCTCACATTCTTTACCAGTTTCCAGTCTGCAGAGGAACTTTTCTGTCCCTCAATACACCATGTTATTCCATTTTATAAACCTAAATTAAAAAGACAGAGATAAGTGAAGGTTATGACCAATCTTTGGTGATGGATCTATGCTCTAAAGAAGAGGAAGAGGAGAGGAGAGGAGAGGAGAGGAGAGGAGAGGAGAGGAGAGGAGAGGAGAGGAGAGGAGAGGAGAGGAGAACACTTTCCTTAAATACAGAACTGACAGAAAGATAGACAAGGAAATATGCATAACTGCCTAATCATGCAATAGTATGTGTATTCTATCAAAAAATGTATTTTACGTAAGGGTTTTCTTATATTTGGAAACTGGGATAAAATTTATTCTTCAGAAATCCCACTCAGTTAAATGAAATGCTCTGTTGCCAAACTTGAAGTTCTTTCAGATGAAATGTGATTGACAATATTTATCAGTTAAACAAAGGAGAAAAAAAAAAAAAAAAAAAGAAGAATTACAGTCATTATATTTTTTATAATCCACAAAATCAGATCCTGAAATTTCATAGTTAAATGTATATTTTTAAGGAACAGTAACATGGTAAAGTTTGAAAATGAATCCAGCAGGTTTTTTTAAATGTATTTTGATTTGAGACTGTAGACACCATCTGCATAAATAATCATCCATTTTACATTACATCATTATTTTGTTTATTAATATGCCCTCATGTTCTTTAGATCCCAACTAATACCAAATTTTCTAAGGGTTAATTACATCATGTATTTTTATTTCTGATGATTTTCTTCATTATATTATGTTTTAATCTAATCACAGCTTGCTTTTGAGATATGTTTTTGATTTATTTTGTCTGGAAATTAATTGTGATTATTATGTATGTTGGTAATTAATAACCTCATTTAAAATTAAAAAAAAAAAAATCACAATTGCTCAAAAAGCATCTGTACAAGAGCTTAAAGAGTTTTTAAAATGCATAAAATATAAGGAATATGTTCTTTAAAATAGAAGATAATTTTCTGATTTAAAAACAGAAAGATTGATAAAACAGCTATAATTCTTGAAGGATTTGTGCTTTGAATTATTTTTTACTCATAAACACTTCACTTGCAAATTCTCAGAAAGCTCATTTCATATTCTAGGCACTAGGATTTTATTCAATACATTGCCTTATTAAGATCAGACATTTCATGCTGCAAAATAGCCACCTCAAGGCAGGAATTTACAGAATGCTTGCATTGTTCTCTGAAAGAACTTATTCTCCTCTATTAGATTAGAAAGCGGCCATTAGTGAAATCCCTTAAATTAGGTTAGATGTATGTAGTAGTATGTTTCATAGGACAAGGTTAAACTATCACTTTTGCCGAGCTGTTGGCTAAAATGTTAAGAATATCATGATCAAAGGCAGAGAAAAAATAAAGACAAGACAAGTTATCTGGTCAAAAATTTTAAATATCTCTGAACATACAGTCTTCATAGAATCATAGAATCACCAAGGTTGGAAAAGACCTAAAAGATCATCCAGTCCAACCGTTCACCTATTCCCAATAGCTCCCACTAAACCATGCCCCTCAACACAACATCCAGCCTTTCCTTGAACACCCCCAGGCTCGGTGATTCCACCACCTCCCTGGGCAGTCCATTCCAGTGCCTGACCACCCTTTCTGAAAAGTAATACTTCCTCATGTCCAGCCTGAATCTCCCCTGCCGTAGCTTGAAACCATTCCCTCTGGTCCTATCACTAATGACACTTTTTCTTCGGTCCCAGGAAAAATGTGGACATTTGCTAATGATGATTTACATATACATCATAGGACAGAAGCATGCTATTCCCTATTTACAAACTGGCAGAACTGGGAACTCCCTGGCAGCTGACGAGCTGGAGAAAACCGCGGGTCAGCCTGCAGGTCAGGGCAAAGATCAGTCCAAGTGATGTTCAGACACAGCCACAGTCACGTTGGGTTGTCAGCCCATAGCTGGGGCCTTGCTTAGCATGGTTGGGCAGAACAGGGCAGAGCTGCACTACAGCATGACTAGTAGCTCAGGAACCTCTAGATAAAGACAGTACTCAGGAGTTATAAGTGGGCCCTCATTGCAACAGTCCTGCAGAATTAACTAGGAGACTCTCATGTGACCTCAACTATACAGAATCTAGCTTGTTCTTGACCTCCCACAGAAGGGATAGAATGCACTCAGTATCCTTTCACAAAAAACGTTACAGATGCATATAGGTGCAGTGCTGTGTTATTTGAAATTAATTGTTCCACTTTTTTGAGATGGTTTGTTAGTCAGGTAAATTAGTTTTGAAAAGGACTAGCCTCGAAGAATGAAACTGCTTTCTGCCAGGGAAAATTGCCTTTTTCACTATTTGTGCATCACTAAACACAACAGGACTCTTAGAAGAATCTGATTAAGTAGTTCTTAATAACACTGAGTAATTCTGATATTAAGAACAACTATATGACAATGTCAACTATAAGGCAGTTCACTGTCTATCATTTTGTCATGTACACATTGATTCCTTTTCAGCAAATTATTTTAAAATGTTAAATGGTGTTTCTCTGCTTGACTATAACTGTTCACGGAGTGAAAAGCAAATTAGAGATGTTTATTGTAACCTACTCCAAATTTCAAAATTAATGTAAATGAAATCTTCTTCCATTGTTCTCTTGTTTGCCATCAAAATTTTAAAAGTAGTTTTTGTTATCTCATATCATGTATGCTTCTCAATGGTTGTACTTGGAATGTTATAGGCAGCACATAGAGTTCTACTTATATACTCAGTATTCACAATAAAAGATAGCTAAAGATTAAACAATTGCTATTTCATTTATTTACAAACTTGTATTCTCAGTGGCTATATTTCACTCATATTTCTTAAGTTTTCTATGCTAAAATGAAATATTTCAGCGCCAACAAAAGAACATTGACACTCTAATGTCTGGGCAACATAACATATTTTGCTTCCAAAGGACCTGTTCATTCATTAGTGAACTGATGTAGAATTTTTTGTTTGTTTCTTATTTCTCTTTAGATAAACATAATAACACAGACATAACGTGGAAGTTTTCTTAGCAATTCCAACGTAAATTATCTGTTATTGACAGAAAAGAATCTCAACACTGATCGTTACAAATTCCATAACAATTGATGTGTCAGTTGACCTACCCGAATCATAGCAACTGTTTCAAAAAGATTGTACTGATCAGCAGTTGTCTTGATCCAATTATTGAATTTTACTACAAATTCATAGTTTGGGTGCTGGGGAAGGGAATGCAGGCAGTAGTAAGAAGATAGGAAATAAAAGCACTGTTTCTTTATAGGAAGCAAGAAGTTTTCACCACCATGGATTCCAGCAGGATTCCAGTGGCATTCCGTTGGTCCAAGGATATCTTCAGGTCATCGAGAAGAATTTTCTCTCTCTTTTTTCCTTTTTCCTTTCTCTCTCTATCTCTTGTTAAAACAGTCCTATATACTGTCTTCTCAGTCTTGAGATTCTAGATATCAGCACATGTTAGTACATGTTAGTTCATTCCTTCTCAGTTGATTGGTCTTCTGCAAGGCCCATTCCCCAGGAGGTTGCTTGGCCATTCCTTGGACCCTAGCAGAATCGTTTTTTCTTTCTGATCTTACTTTTGCTGCCCTTGGAGGCGTAGATAGGACTGGCAAGACAAAGTAGCTGTGAGCCTTTGTGTGAACCTTGAGACAAAGAGTGTTAAATTACTCATACAAATTTTAAAATAAGGGGTCTCGCAACAAGCCTTGAGACAAAAGCCCAAAACAGTGTCTCATGGTGATCAGTTATAATATTTATATATGTTAGTTGCATTAAATGATGAATGTCATTAGGTGTTATGCTGTCCCATTTACGTTAGCAGAGAAAGAGTGGCTGCTTCTCAGATACAGACAGAAGTGTATTAAGTGCTGAAATCATCCAAAGACAAACAGATGGCTGCTGTTCGTGAAGGGAAAAGCAGTGATTATACACATCTGTACAATACCAATAAGTGCTAATATATCCAGTAGAAATTAGCTGTTTTTTTCCAATAAAGCAGAATTGCTCAAAACAGCTTTTATTTCAGTATTTGTATTTCAGTACTTTTTGTCACAACCCACAGATTTTTTTCTGATTTTATCTGTTAATGAGAATTTGCCTCAAGATCATTATGCACAATTACTGCCCAACTCTCTTAGGTTTTCACTAGACTTACCTGCCCAAAAGGTTAACCAGAAATCATTTTACATATATGAAGTTGGAATATATGTAGTATATGAAAACTGAAAGTTCTTGCCCCAAGACTGATACTCTCTTTTGAGCTTTAATGTACTGGTATCTATGTCTAATATTGAACTTGAGTTTCTCAATATGCAGTACAGACATCTGGACAACTACATTAATGTGTTACAATATTTAACTCTGTTTTTGCACAGCTTTTTGAATTAAACTTTAATAAACTAAGTTTTCTCTCTAGAACTATCATCTCTTGGCAATTCTTGTTAAGGTTAATTATTTTCTTTGTCTAAGTAACCCCATTTTCACCCAATCAGGTTTTGTTTTCTAGCTAGCAAAATACTATCTATTCCCAGATTTTTACTTACATCCACAAGGTACTCCTGAATTCCTGAAAAGAAAAAGGTCAGGAAATGAGTCAGAACAGTTAATTTCAATTTTCCACTGTCTTAAACAGTAATATCTGGGTTTGGCTCCATTTTGGACTATCCCAATTGCTGTGGCCAGAGCAAATTTGTTATAGAAAGGATTAACATCGTGCAACACGGAGGTAAGCTGATCAGCCTTAATTGAATTTCTTTATTTTAGTTGCATGGTCACAGAAATACAGATTAACAAAGATTAATGCCATATTTTATTTGACTTTTTGAATATAATATACTATACTTGATATCAAGTCCAGTCCCATGAGGTTATCTTTACTTCTGTTTGTATAAACACACTAGACTCCTTTTCCTGAACTTCTTCACACAATACAGCTTTCCATTAGAAGTCATATGAATGTGTTAAAGAAGCCCTCTGGGAATCTGCCAATTATGATGAATTTCCCAGTTCTCCAAATCAGTGACAAAGCTTCAAGAGTAGACATGACTTTCTTGTGTAAATGAATGTGTGTCCTTCCACAGTCTTTTAGTAATAATTCCTGATCCCTTGGCAAGTCACACTGTATTTTCTCTAATCTAAAATGAATGGTTTGTTACAACTAATTAAAATAATTTTGTTTGTTCTGAGCTATTTATTTGACAGATCTTGGTTTAATCAGATAGATTGTCTATTTTTAACAATTCTACCACTTTCAAATCACTTAAATTTTATCTGTATCGATTTTCCAAAACTAAACAAGCAGAAGTAAGCCCAGCAAATGATTTCTCAAGGAATTGCATGAAAGCAGATGTGGGTATGTATACCATCCTGTTCAAAATAATTTACATTTCTTAATGTTATTTAATCGTAAGTCATCTGATTTGCAGAAATCCAACTATATTGAATTTTCATTGTTACTTCCATCAATCAGATGCCATCCAACAGTAAATAAAATTGCAAGCAACAGAAAATGTAAATTATTTTTAATTTTGCTGTAATAAAATCTGAAAGACATGCATTTGAAATGAATTCCTTATGTTCATGAAACTGAGTATAAAGCCAAATTAAAGTGTCCAGGCTTTTATTATATCTGAATTACAATTCATGTTAATTTATAAATGAAATCCATTATTTGCTAATGTAAAAACAAAAGGTTTTTGACTTTAAAATCAAATATTAAAGCTGGTAAGAAAACCTATTAACTAAGATATATTAATGGAGACCTCAGTCCCAACTACATTTTTTTTCTGTAGGACATGAGTGGGACATGAAAGGGGATTTTGTTTAGTTTGAAATGCAATAAACATTTTGCAATCAGGAACAACATTCATCATATTCCAAGACAGAAGAAATATACCGTAGCATTGAAAACACAGATGTAAAAAAAATGGAAGCCCCACGTGTAAAACTTACTTAGAATACTTAAGGGAATTCATCCTTGAATACTGATTAAAGAAAAAAAAAAAAAAAGAAAAAAAAGGTTTATCTCAGCATACATGAAACAGTAATAAAACAGTAAACGTTTAAAATGCAAAAGAGACATGAAGTTATAAAAGATAGTCATAGTTCCTATAAGAAATGAAACACAAGATGGACAGAGAAACTCTTTCAATATTAAGTACATTGTGCATGATCAGTGCAGCTACTTCCATCTATTCCATCTATTATGTTCTCCATCACCTCCAGCAGAGAAAGCACTGCTTCTGGATTTTCCACAGTATATTTTGTAGAAGGTATATAAATATTCACCACATAACTCCTATTGTCAAGCTGCCTGAACATAGAGAGATGCCTGAGGTATGAACTAGATTTCAGAAGTATCCAATGTACCCTAACAAAATCAGCAATCAATTCTGAAGAAATATTAATTTTACGGGAAGGCAATCTTTCAGCAGTATGAAGCTCAGTTAGTTTGAATAAAAATTATGCAGGGAAATACCAACTTTCCTATGCTTAAGATCCTTCTGCCTCTTTATTGTACTACTATTTAAATAAATACGAAATGTGGAAGCACAAATATAATACAAGCATTGTCTGTATTGGAAATCCAGTCAGTATCTATTTACTAGAATATCAGTTTTGTTCTTCGAGAAAATCAGAGATGATAGTGAAAGCTTGTCAGAGCTAAGTCTTCACACTCTTTAAAGAAAGAGAAATTGTCTAAATTTACATTAGAAAGAAAACAGAAAAGCTGCAATTTAGAAGAGAATCAAAGGAGTTACCCATAAAACTTCAAATGTATTTGTTCCCTGGTTCCCTAACTAAAACAATATGTACATGTGTATGATTATAAACTTGCTGTGATGAACGTATTCCCTTCAGATCCTGTGTTCTTTATTTGAGGTTCAGCAAAACAGAATGATACAGTGTCACTTAAACTACTTACTAAACACAGACAAAATAATAATAATAATTTAAAAAAATTCAAAATCAGTAATATTCTGATTTACTTCAGCTTGTATTCAAAGTTGAGGAAAACATTTTATAGACATTTATGTCTTGAAAGTTACTCCTACAGGCTACAGCCACTGAATAGGAAAGAGAGAGCATAATCTCAGTCTTTTTTGTAAGGCTGGAAAATAAATAAATTTTATTTTAAAATAAATAAAAACTCATATTTCAGTGTTAATCCAACAGTGTCTTACTATTGTATCTTCTTAAGAAACTGAAAATAATTCAGGAAGCTCAACATCTAAAGAGCAAAGGTAATCAACTGGGTTTATTTATGTCCATATGAAAAGCATCCCAGCCTAGTAACCATGCTAGCAAATATTACACTAACATTAAGTGACTGGTAAGACACAAAGCCATTTCCTTTCTGATAGAGTTCAGACAAAAATATGTGTTATCTTGAGTGAGTGATGTTGCAGAAAAATGAGCTGTAACAAACAACGCTGGAAAATTTCAGCCTTTCTGTTCAATTTGTCAGAACTCCGGTCCTTATTTTCTGCTTTTACTACTTCAGTTTTCTTTATAACTAGCTTTATAACTATAACTAGCACAGATTCGTGACTACTGCAGGTATTTTTAAACAGAAACTTTGCATTCAGCTGTTTTTAGAAAATTCTGTATTCCGCATCATAATACCATGTAATGCACTGGGAGTTAGTGTTAATGCTCCAATTCCAGGCACCTATCCCCATACATCACAGAAGTCATGGGATCTGGCCCTTCCGGGTGGGGCGCTGTCTTACTGCCTGGCAGTGGGTGTTGTAGGATGCTTTCCTAGCCGTTCCAAGCTTTTCAGATTTGACTCGGCCTCAGAAACTCTTTCTCTCCTATCTTATTTCATTTATTAGTCTCAATTTCAATTAGATTGTATTATATTGTGTTATCTTCCATTCCGATATCATAGTTAGTAAAATAAGTTTTCCTCCATAGATTATTGCCTCTGTTCTTTATTTCCTTCTGTGAGCCCAGCTCCCATCTCCCTATCCCTTTTCCCTTCCCTTCCCATTTTGTGGGGCCAGGGGGGGGAAAGGGGGTGGACAAGGACCTACTGCCCCCCTGCCACAGGCATAGATTGATCTAGTTAACTCTGTGTCACAAACAAACAAACAAAAAAGCAAATTTGTGAAATTTAACTGAGAAGAAAATCCAACTTTTTTTTCTTTTTTTCTCTCTTCCCAAAAATTTTATCTGAACATACAAACATTTTACTTAGCACTGGCTAACTGCTTGATCTTTCATGTTCAGGACATGCTTAAAATGAACTGCGGCCATCTGTTAGTATCCTACACTTGTGTTTGGCTGAAAATCCAGTATAGTATGCAGTAACACTTCTTCAGCCTGGAGACCTGGTTTTGCATTTAAAGGAAAAAGTTTTCTCAGGTCTTTATCTAAGCTCAGATTTTCAAGTCTTAACTGAAGTCTTACAGAACAGTAGCAGGTTGGAATAACAGAAGGCTGGAGAATCTCAACAACAATAACAGATAAATAGCTAAGCGAAACAACAAACAACAAAAATCCTTAAATCCTTGAAGTTCTCCTTTTTACATACTAATCCATCAAGAACATGAAGGTATTGAATATATTAACAATTTAAGAATTTGTCAAACCTAATGAAAATTTATAATTTAAGATATTTAGGTAATAGGAAAATATATGTGTAATGATGTGCTCCTTGGGGGGAAAAAAATTACTTTTTGAATAAATATTTCTGGAAGATGTTTTTGATAACAAAAACACTTGTCATTTACAAACATCATTAGTAAGACATATCTGTGAAAATGAATTTTTTTTAATGTTTTGTTTCTTTCTTGTGACACCTTTTTTCTTTATAAAAGAAAAAATATTACAGTGACAGTCATATTTCTTTCCTTTGTACATATGCTTTTTTCCTACTATTTCTATGTATTTGTTTGTAGGTTAACCCATGAGGCAACTAAGCAACACTAATCTACACTCTCACTCCCCTGCCCCCAGTGGGATGGGGAAAAAGATCAGGAAAAAGGTCAAATTCGTAGACTGAGATAAAGTCAGCTAATAGGACAGAAAATGAAGGTAAAATAGTAACAACAATAAGTGAATTTAAAAAGCAAGTGATGCAAAATGCAATTGATTACCACTCACTGACCAGTGCCCAGTCAGCTCCTGAGGCACAATCATCCATCCCTCCCAACCCTCAAGCCAACTTCACCTGCTGTATTGTTCACTAACTGCATATAGTATGGGATATTCCCTTGGCCATTCTGGGTCAGCTGTCCTGGTTCTATCCTTCCCTAGCTTCCTGTGCACCTCCAGCCTCCTCTCTGGTAGGGAAGCATGAGAAGGTGAATCCTTTACTTAGTGTAAGCAGTGCTCAGCAACAATTAAAGTATCAGTGTAGTATCAACACTAATCTCATCCTAAGTCCAAAACACCATAACTCCTGTCTAAGTATATGCCAGCCAAAACAAGGACACCACTATAAACAAAAGTGATTTGATTTATATTGCAGTGTTGTTAAGAAACTCCTAGATGAGCATCCCACCATTACCCATTGATGGTAATCAATGTTGGCTTCCATGGAAATGATAATTTTGTAGCAATCAGTGTCAATCGGTTCTCAGCAGTTAAGTTCACATGTAATATAAAGATGTCCACTATGGAATCTCTAACAAGTAATCAAGCTTACTGAGAGAAGAGGAAGGTTTTTTCAAGAGGTTTTTTCAATTACACGGAAGGTGGATTAGAACTAAGAGCAACACACATAGCAAAATATCTTATCCTTGTCTGTCATCTGCAAACAGGAAAAAAAATCTAACTTTGAACATAAACAAACAAACAAACAAATAAAACCTTTCAGGTCATAAAAATACAGTCTTCCACAGTGAGATTTTACAGTCAAATACTTACCACCTTTTAAGAATCTATTCCTTCTAATATTGATATTACTACTGCTATAAACATTCAAAGCATTTGTACCTTTATGATTTCCCTAATAATAAATTAAAAAAAAAAAAAAAAAAAAAAAAAAAAAAAAAAAAA
>NW_024885532.1:5960844-6001473 GCF_019232065.1 Centrocercus urophasianus
AAAAAAAAAAAAAAAAAAAAAAAAAAAAAAAAAAAAAAAGCTTTCTAAAGAAAATAAATAGTGACAACTTAGGAAAAAAAAAAGTGTAGATATATATATGTATGATGACTCCAGACAATATTTCTGTGGTTTTATCCACTCCATGTTGGAATTACAATAGTTATTGATTTTTATTCATTTATTTACTTACTCGACTATTACTAATATTTTCCACACATCTTTACAGATACAAATCATCACCAAGAAGACGCTGACCTTCATAATTCTGCATGGCCTTTCAACAATGTAATCTCATTTTAGAATGCCTACTGAGTTCTTCAATCACATGAGGCAAGCTACTTAATATGAAAAGAAGTAGGTAGAAATATGAAAATACCAACCTCATCTCCTTCTACAACTGGGTGACCAGACTGGTAAATGAGGGAAAGGCTGTTGATATAGTCTACCAAGACTTCAGCAAAGGCTTTGACATAGTCTTTCAAAGTATTCTTCTGGGGAAACTGGCTGCCCGTAGACTGGACAGGTATACACTTCTTTGGGTAAGAAACTGGCTAGAGGGCCGTGCCCAGAGGGTAGTGGTTAACAGAGTTAAGTCCAGCTGGCGACCCATTTCAAGTGGTGTCCCCCAGGGGTCGGTACTGGGGCCCATCTTGTTTAATATCTTTATTGATGACCTAGATGAAGAGATTAAGTGTACCCTCAGTAAGTTTGCAGATGACACCAAGTTGGGAGATAGTGTCAATCTGCCCGAGGGTAGGGAAGCCCTTCAGAGGGACCTAGATAAGCTGGATGGCTGGGCTGAGGTGAATGGGACTCTGGCCACAACAACCCCAAGCGGCGTTATTTGCTTGGGGATGAGTGGCTGGATGAGTGTGAAGAAGAAAGGGATCTGGGGGTGTTGGTTGATGTGCAACTGAACATGAGTCAACAGTGTACCCAGGAGGCCAAGAGGGCCAACGGCATCCTGGCCTGCATTAGAAATAGTGTGGCCAGCAGGAGCATGATCATCCCCCTCTACTCAGCACTGGTGAGGCTGCACCTCAAGTGTTATGTTCAGTTTTGGGCCCCTCACTACAGGAAGGATGTTGAGGCCCTGGAGCGTGTCCAGAGAAGGGCAACAAAACTGTTGAGGGGTCTGGAGCACAAGTCTTATGAGGAGCGGCTGAGGGAGCTGGGATTGTTCAGTCTGGAAAAGAGGAGGCTCAGGGGAGACCTCATTGCTCTCTACAACTTCCTGAAGGGAAATTGTGGTGAAGAGGGATTTGGCCTCTTCTCCCAGGCAATGAACAGGACCTGGGGAAATGGCCACAAGTTGTACCAGAGGAGGTTTAGGTTAGACATGAGGAAAAACTTTTTCTCTCAGAGAGTGGTCAGGCACTGGAATGGCTGCTCAGGGAGGTGGTGGAGTCGCTGTCCCTGGCAGTGTTCAAGAGGTGCCTAGATGAGGAGCTACAAGATATCGTTTAGTTTGTGGTAGCAGTGGTAATGAGTAGACGGCTGGACTAGATGATCTTATAGGTCATTTCCAACTTTGTGATTCTATGATTCTATGAAAATATTAAAATATGAAATATTATTTACTTTTATTTAAGAATGTTTGCCTATTTTACTTCATTTGGAAGTAGTCCTTAGCATGAAAAAAATCCACAGCCATTTGAGATTTGTCTTAACTCATTTAAACTGGAGAAGAGAAGGATTTTAAATGATGTCTTCAGCTACCTGATGTGTGGTTATGGATAAGGTAAAGTTTTCTCTGAGTACCAGAGCAAAAGTAGCTCTTCAATAAGTTGCTTAGACAGTCTGTAATATCCATCCTTGAGATTATTCCTGATTTCACTTACATAAACTTGTTGATCCTGCTTCAGTAGTACATTGGACTGAATGATTTCTTTCTTTAATATTGAAAAAATAACTCTAAAAACAGATTTTATCAAAAACAGAAATTTAAAACCTGTATTTTGAAAATATGACTTTGGTAAGTTTTATTCTGCTTTCAGTGTTTTTCTTCCCTGAAATTTTAAATCTTTGTCTGCATGAACAATCCCCATATGGTTTCTATAATCCATTTTGGACAAACCAAGTTGGTTTGTTCAAAATAGAAGAAAATGATAATAATTAACAAGATGTATTCTGATGCACCATCTCTCATCCTTATTCTGTTCTCCAAGTTAGTATAGGAGTAACCTGAATCTTCTTAGTTTCAGTTCCCACAGTTTGAAATGTGAATGAAAAAAAAATCAGACACTGGTAACTGAGTTACTGGACAATTTATAAATTAGTACCTGAACTTGCAATTAGTTGTGCAATGAAATGGATTTATTAATTAATTTATTTATTTCTATTTTTGAAATAACGTAATGACAAATAATATAACAAATAATCAGCTATTTGTGGGTGTCAGCGGTTTATGGGCTGGTTGGCCCGGTTCTGTGACTAACAGGGCAAAGGGATTTCACAAAATTCCACGCCTCTGAAAAAGGGAAACAGGGACCCCAATGGATGTATCTTTTACCACCATGGATCCATTAGCATTAATCACAGCAGACAGATCATCTATTATACCTTCTTGTTTGCATTCCATTCTGTCCAGCTTTTCAGCTACCTTTGTGATGGCTGAAACACAAGCTCATAGAAGGGTTAAATATAACTCAAAGTCTTGAAGTTTATTAATCAGTTCATTTATAAGGTGTCTTCTTTCCCCTCTGCCATACATTACTGCAAATGTACTGGCGTACCTTTCTGGTGCAGTCTTTGTGAATGTACGCCACATGTTTGGTGTACACCTGACTCTCTCAGGATCATGCTCTTGGTCTGGCTCATTAGGAATGAAATCGGGGATATGTAGCGTTTCCACCACAGCATATTCTCTAAAATAACAGATGCCTTTTTCCATATCAGTCCATTCCTTTTTCTCAGGTATCACTTTGTCTTTGAAGGGGTATCTTTCTTTTATGGCTAACAATATCCGCTTCCAGAGGGTGAAGGCTTGGTTCTGGCATGTACTAATGCCTCTGTCAATGGCTGAGTCCCTAGCAATGCCACCCAGTTGGCGAGCTTCTCTACTGTCTAGCCACACATTGTTGGCCTCATTGTTCCAGCATCAAAGTAACCAGGTGACAATAGGCTCATTTGGGTGATGTGGAAAGTCTTTTCTCAGACTTTGAATTTCATTCATTCTCAGACATCGATCAACAACAGTAATGATGTCTTGCTCACCTCTTACTCTTTCAGGACTTCTTGTTGCCCTCGTAGGCATTATATGCCTATTTTCTTCTTTAGTAACTGAGTAGCCAAGCTCTCTGGTACATCTCATAACTATAACATCTGTACATTCATTGATTGTACAAAGGCTAATTTCCTCCAGGTCTGGGATAAGTTTTTCTCCCAGTGATTCCTCATTTGCAGGAGACAATGCTCCAGTGTTCTACAAATCATCAATATTTATATCATATTCCAAGGAAACTCTGCCCTCTTCATTCCCCAGATTCTACCAATTGTGACTTGTGGATCTTATCTCTCCAGAGGTGTTCTCCTGTGGCTTTCTTGTTACAAATATACATCATGCCTGAGTAAAATTGAGGACAAAAGAAAACTTACAGGAAATGGCAAGATGGTAACCATCAGAGTTAAAATTTATTACTTGGTTGTGCATCATTGGAAAGCTTTTGATGTTCAGCTTTTCACTGCAGTAAATTCTCTTCTTGTGTGATCCATCAGGTGTTTTAAATTAACCAGTCACTGAGATTACATCAGCAAATGAGTCTCTGTCAACCAAGACAGAAATACATTCATCCTATTTATGACTTTCAAATATTTGTCTAAGTATTTGTTAGCCGAACTCCTCACAAATCTCAGTGTGCCTGCAGTGGTTAAAAGTAATTTGCATCTTGACAGTGAAAATTTAAAACCTCTATACATGTATGAATTTCAGACATGTATACTACAAAAATACAAAGGAAGTTTGAAATTTGCTGTTGCATAGGAAAAAAATAACTGATATATATATATATTTTAGTCTGTATATAGAATCTGTACTCTGTACCTCACATTACTGTACTTTGTTACAGTGTTCTTAATTTATTTGTATTCTCACAGGCTGTTTAAACACTCTGCAAAAGCCAAGCAACATGATATATGCTGATGGATAGTGATCCATTTAACAAACAGTGATCTTAGATTTCAATAGTTCCTTATTTTTAAGCTCAATACATACTTATATTTTAACATGAAGAGCTGTCTCTTTTCTGTTTTTCTAATAATTTATTACCAAAGTGTTGGAGGTTTTTAATTAGACAAAAAGAAATCACAGAATAGTAGTCTAGATGCTTTTATTTCCTTAGAGTATTATTCTCAGCAGGAAGTGGCGAATATTTACAGTCTGAATTTCTGGACTTTTGGAGACACTGACTCTACTCTTACAACTAGGAAAAAATTAAAACTAGAAGTTAGAGTTCTGTGGATGGAAAAGGGCAGAATATAGGAGACAAAAACTTTTTTTTTTTTACTGCACAATTTAAACTGGAATTGAATGATGAATAGGAAATAAGATATTTAACTGTGCTAACATCATTACAAATGTGATGAACTGCTGAGCTTGAAGAAGAAGTCTAGGGGGATTTGTTGGACAACTGTTTGTACATATAAACTGGGAATTAAAAACTAAAAACAAAGACATTTCATTTTTGGTGGCTTATCTGGCTGGGAGAAATGATAGCTGACATTGCTGTGATAAGACTATTAAAGTTCCTCCAGTGACCTTTGAAAAATGAACTGCAGGCTTTTCACTTCTCATAGAAAAGAGTGGTGGGGAAATAATATTTTCTTCAGCAACCACTTGATCTTTTTCTGTAAATGAATTCAAACCATAGTGGATTAAAAAGTGTTTTGCAGCTGAGATGATTGAAACAATTATTTTTCAGTGAGCATAAATACCCTACATTAAGAAACAATATACAAGGGTTTGCCCTGTGAAGCAAAAGTTAGTTCTTAACACTTATTTAAAAGTAAATAGCCTTGATGGTGTAGCCACTGACTATGCTAATCAGCATATTGCTCATTCTATGCAAGTCTGGTTCTGTTCCTCTGAGACAGAACGACTGAATGCAAAATCCTCACCACTCTCCTCTTTTGAATTCCCACTAGAGTCCCCTGAAGTAGCTTCTTGACAGTTCTCTCAGGTGAATCTTGATCTTGGGATCACTGAGTATCATTTAATGTGATTAATGTGATTAGATTTCTTTATACCAAAAATATATTTTTACATAGCAGATGTGATTTCTTTTTTTTTTTTTTTTTTTTTTTTTTTTCTCTTTTTTGTAGTATTTAAGTGTTGTTTCTTGTACTTTGGTTGATATTTTATTTCTTTGCAAACAGTTATATCTGTTTATTCAGTGATTTCCTCACAAAATAAGTACAAAATATTTTATTTGTTGGGCGAAGTTCATTCCTTGGGCAACTAACACAGCATCTTCTGAATAAAAACTCCATTTGCGATAGAGAGATCTTAGAGTCTTCATCAGTGTATGCAAGGAATTGTTGGGCGAGGAACACATAGTTGAGATTTTCATTCTTTTTTTCTGGTAATAAATTAATAGGATAAGGAAGAGCCGTTAAGTCTGATAATAAATGTAATAGATGAGGTTGCCCTGCAAAGCTCCCATAACATAAAGTTAGCCCTCTTCTTCCAGGATCTGGATAAGCTTCATAAGATAACTCGCGCATCTGAGTAAAATATCATTCTCTCAAAATTAGGGGGGATTTTGATGCCTATATAAAAAGAAATGAAAGCAAAGGTGTCAGTTCTTGCTAGTGAGACACACAGCTGTGAAACCTTTGCATTCTAATGAGAAACTCTACGACATTGTATTTGCAGCCCTTCTGTGAGGTTATTTCTTCTATTCCAGCACCACTTTTTAATGTGTATCTTGTATAGTACAGTGAACAGCAAACAATAAGCACATGGAAAGCAAAAAATCACATAGTCATAGAATGGGCTGGGTTTAAAAGGACCACAATGGCCATCAAGTATCTACCCCTCCTTCCATATCCAAGGTTGCCCACCACTTGACAAGGCTGCCCAGAGCCACATCCAGCCTGGTCTTGAATGCCTCCAGTGGGACATCCACAACCTCCTTGGAAACCTGTTCCAGTGTGTCATCACTGTCTGTGTGAAAAACTTCCTCCTAATATCTAATCTAAACCTCCCCTGTCTCAGTTTAAGGCCATTCCCTCTTGTCCTATCAATATTCACCCTCATTAATAGCCGTTCCCCTTCCTGTTTTTATGATCCCTTCAAGTACTGGAAGGCTGCAATGAGATCTTCCCAGAGCCTTCTCTTCTCCAAGCTAAACAAATCCAGTTCCCTCAACCTTTCCTGATAGGAGAGGAGCTCCAGCCCTCTGATCATCTTAGTGGCCCTTCTCTGGACATGCTCCAAGAGCTCCATGTCCTTCCTGTACTGGGGGCACCAGTCCTGGATGCAGTACTCGAGGTGGGGCCTCACAAGAACAGAGTAGAGGGAAACAATTACCTTCCATCTCCCTGCTGCCGCCCTTTGGTGGCCTTCTGGGCTGCAAGTGCACACTGCTGGCTCATGTTAGCTTCTCGTCCACCAGGACCCCAAAGTCCTTTTCCGCAGTGCTGCTCTCAAGGAGATCTTCCCCCAGTCTGTATAGATACCTGGGATTGCCCTGACCCTGCATGTGGCCTTACTGATTAGGTTTTCCTGGGCCCACTTCTCCAGCCTGTCCAGGTCCCTCTGCATGGCTTTCTTTCCTTCCAATGTATCGACTATACTGCTCAACTTGGTGTCATCTGCAAACTTGCTGAGGGTGCACTTGATGACATCATCTGTGTCACCAATGAAGATCTTGAAGAGCACCCATACCAAGACCAACCCCTGAGGGACACCACTTGTGACCAGCCTCCACCCTGACACAGAATCATTTATCAGAATCCTTTGGCTGTGATCAGCAATCTGATTCCTAATCCACTGAACAGTCCATCATTCAAATCCACACCTCTCCAATTTAGAGAGAAGGATGTAGTGAGGAACCATGTCAAAGGCCTTGCAGAATTCCAGGTAGATGACATCCACTGCTTGTCCCCCATCCACCAAAGCCATTGCTCCACCATAGAAGGCCACCAAATTGGTCAGGCATGATCTGCCCTTGGTGAAGCCATGCTGGCTGTCTCAAATCACCTCTTTATCTTGTGTGTGCCTTAACACAGCTTCTAGGAGGATCTGCTCCATGATCTTCCCAGGTACAGAGGTGAGACTCACCGGCTTGTAGTTTCCCGGATCTTTCTTTTTCCCTTTCTTAAAAGTGGGAGTAACGTTTCCCTATTTCCAGTCACCCAGAACTTCAGTAGACAGTCATGATGTCATGGTTTTATGATTTTTTGGTTTTCAGTATTCCACATCATAACATCACGTGGGGCACTGGGATTTTAACTGTTAATGCTCAAATCCTGGGTACCTGCCTGAAAGAGAAGAAGAACTACATTCCCCAGGGGACTTTGCAGTCACAGAGTGGAGATACAACTCCTGGCAAGGTCATCTGATGCACTCTTTTTCGTCTGCTCTTCGTCATGGGTGCTGCTCCCATCTCTCTGCAGCTCAACTGGACTGCACATCTTACCTCAGCATTGTGGTGAGGCCTATTCACCTTTTGGACATTCTCTCTCTCATTATATTTGATTTATTAGCTTCAATTCTGATTACATTGTGTTATAGTGTGTTATCTTGCATTCCGATAATATATTTAGTAAATTAGTTTGTTTCTCCTCAGATTATTGCCACTGTTTTTAATTATTTTGGTGTCCCCTGTTTCCCTTTTCCGGAGGCATGGGTCCACGGATCCCTCCGCCCTGCTGGTCATGGAACCAGGCCGAACCAGCCCATAAACCGCTGACACGTGATTTTTCAAATATGACAGAGAGCGGCTCTGCAACCACATCAGCCATCTCTTTCAGAACCCTAGGATGGATATTGTCCGGCCCCATGGACTTCAATTTGATGAGAAGGACTCGGACTTTTTCCACCATTGCACTGGAACAGAATAAAGAAAAAAAATAAAAGCAATTGAAAAATGAAAACAGGAAAATGAAAGACCATCCGTCTGATAACTAGTTGATATTCCCACCTTGGAGAGCCTTTTATAATGTCCTATATTATGAAGACAGGAAGTGAAATTGACACTGTTTCAGCAGTCTGTCAGTGTCCTTGACAGTATGAATCCAAGATATGACTGCTTGCATTTTAAGCAAACTTTTGCATTTTGTGGCATATAATCCATTGATTTACCACCAGGAATTGAGGTCTATTTTACTCCTCTTGTTGAAGTATTTGTTGGACCTTTGCAAAGAGCAGAAAAAGCAGATAAGGGTAACTTTTATATCTTGGTTTTGCCTTATTTTGAAGAAAAATATTAAATATTTTTATAATTTATATTATAAATGTTTTGTTGGGATATTTTTAGATGTAAGGAGGCCTGGATATTTGATTTTGCTTGTTTTATTTTTTTTGTTTGTCTTGATTTGATGTATCTATCAGACTTCAGTTTCATCTTGCTGTCTGCATATGGAAAGTCACAACCATATAATTTCATAAAGTTTATGCTTTATTTTTTATTGTCAGTTTTTAAAGTTATAGTGTACTATATACATGTTTGTATACTTTATTTATCTGACTTGATATATCTTGACATTTAATTTATCTTTGGATAAGAACGGATTATTTAATAAAAAAGTACATTCACACTTAATTTTGTTGGGTTGATAAAACAAAACAGGTAGATTATACATTTTCTTAAGAGGAAATTGCTAGGTGAGCAAAAAGATAGCCTGAAAAAAAAGGGCAATGTAAGCCTAAGCATTTGGAAAGCTAAAAACTGAAAGGAAAGCCTCTGCCTGATTTAGAGTTCACAGTAAAGTAATAAACAAACAAATAAATAAATAAATATTATTTCTCACTCTGAAAAAATGTCTGCTATTTATTTCCACGGAAACTACAACTGGTAGGAAGAGTACAATATCACAACTTCATTGAGAAATTTCTCCACTACAAAACACTATGGTTCTACATAATCACCACCATTATCTGTGCATTTTTGCCGCGATGAACAAGAACCTGAGTGCAGTGCCCACAAAAATCTGCACAAATTGGTTTGTCATTTATATCAGTGTGGTCATTGCTGGAATGCACCACCCACCACCTCACTCTCCTCACATCCACTGTTTGGTCTCCATAAACATTCAGCAGGCATCGACGTTGCCAATCGTTGTCATTTTTTCCTCATGACAAAGTTCAGTCACACACCTTTGCTTCATAAGCACTTCTACATCAGATGTCCTTCTGTCAGCCCTTCTGCTGACATTTCTGTTACTGACAAGTAGATTAAATATCTACCACCACACCACCAACATTCACCTCTGACATTGTGAGAAAACAAAATAAAGCAGGAGTCATTACTTTTGGAGCAGGCCTCCTATGTCATTTGAGAAAGCTGGAGGGAAATATATGAGAAAAAAAAATTGTTGTGTTCAGTTTTCTTGTGGCAAAAAAATGTTTGAGAAGAAATGGGAAACAAAAAATAAATGTGTTAGAATCCACCTATAAAAGCTAAAGACTTCTAGATATAACCAAATGTGTCTGTTAATATGCATGCAAGTAGATTTTTGCTGGATCAGAGAAATCATGAATATTCAGATGATTATCAGATGCTTTACTTACTAATTTGTTTTAAGTTTTCATTTTCCATTACCTGCAGTTCACGACTTGCTTTATGTTATAAAGCAGAAATTTCAGTGATCTGTAGAGAGTTCAAATAATACTAATGATCACCCAAACAATCTATTTATGAGCTGTTTTTGAGCAACAAATAGTAGTATTGTTCTTCTCATAAAGTTTAAATGCCTTTGAAGAAATAAGGAAATCATAAATAACAACAACAAAACAAATAATTCAAGTGCTGGCCTCATGAGTACTACTTGACCAGTTTTAGCTATAAGGAATATTTGTGCAAAAAGAGAACCTTTTTTTAGATCACAGTGTTAATTAGCTTTTGCCTTTTCTATCTGGAGGATTGTTTCACTTTAAACCTGTAGCATCAGCAATCATGTGTGAGTGAAGAAGGCTTTCTCTCCAGTAGGACATAGCCTAATGTCCTATGTAGACAGGTTCTACTTTGGTCTAAATGGGGAGTACTGTGAAATTTATGACCACGGTGATGTGTGATGTGATTTCATGTACTTACAGAAAAGTGCAAAGGAGATAAATTCAGATCTGTATACAGGCCAAGTAACAACAGCAATACACAGTACAAATATTACTTACAGAGTTATTTAAATGCTTGCAAGTAAGAAGAGGTACAAAAATTAGGCTAGCTTGTTCACAAAAAAAAGATAAATTATGAAAAATATACATGGATACAATCAGAAAGCCACATGTGAGAAGTTCCTCTTCTTGTGTGGCTGTATAATAGCGGCCTTGCCTTGAAAAGCAGCGGTAAAGCACTCCAGCAAGGAGATTTCCTATGCATCTGGCTAGGAACAACAAAACAATGGCCAGTGTTTGTCAGACTGTTGCAAGAGAGCTTTAGGTGCAATACAGTGATTGGATGTGTTTTCTTTGTACACAGAGTGTTTTTGTGAATCTCACATACAAAGGTCCAATTGTTCCTTATCTAGACTTTGCATGCTCTTCAGAAGTAATTTGCAAGGATCTCACTGCGGAGGCTCTTGCTCATCCACTTATTTCAGGAAGTTTACTATATTATTTTCTTTCCAAACAGTAAATCCGGGACTCTTACATTCTGACCTTAAAACGATTTTCACCAATGAGTGCTGAAAGTAGTAAAAAGGATCTATGAGCAGATAATTCAAAGAAACTATTGTAGGAAATTTGTTTTAGCCACAAAATGTGATATACTCCCTGATAAAACCCAGTTTAGATATAAATTGTTAAATCACGTGGCATGCATGAATTCAAAAAATAAAGCTGCAAACAGAAGTGTCAATGAGTATTTCTAGCTCTTGAAAGGATAGTTTGAATTAAAATGAGAGGCTTTGTAAGGTACAAAGACTGTCCAAGGAAGGAAATGTCAGATTGTATGTCACATGAGAGTGCAGCTTGCTGGTAGTTGCAAAAACAATTATTTTCTCATGACAGAAAAAGCTAATGAATAGAGTGATTCTATTGGAGGTCAAAACAAGAACACTTTTCAGGAAAAGTGAGCTCCACTGTTTAGATTGCTATAAGCACTAATATAAGGCAAAAGAAATTATTGTTAATATGCTGTCTGTAAAACTTGCTTCCACCTGTAAACATCTGAGTATGGAGAATGTCTATTATCTAGAACACTGTCATTCTCACTGCTGCAAGGTACCAATAAGTTAATGTAGCAAACAGATCAGCAAATTGTCATATACAGTGTCCTGTTCAATTACACATTTATTGCACACAATAACTTCTTTCTCTACCAAGAAAATCACTAAAAATTAATTTCCATTAATTATATATGAAAACAAACTCAGTCATCATTAACAATGATTTTAAGTGAAAATTTGCCTATCTCTTCTTGCAATAAATTAATAGTGCAAACTATTGAGCTAGATCCTCATCTGCTATAATTGACTCAGCTGTACTGAATTTGTTTATCTGTAGTTATTTTCACAGACCAAATGTCTAGTTAATTTTATTATTAAAAGCGGATATATTATGAGCTAAAAAGTGTATAAGATTCTTTTCTGCTGATTTAACCATTGTTTTTTCTTGAATCATAAGACAAGTTCATACAACATTTGGGAAGATATGTTCAAAACTTATTTTCATTAGCCTTTGTGAACAAAATAAAAATATTACTGCTGTAATGTTCATAAAAAGTATCTAAGCTATCTAGTTTCCCCATGATCTCAATGGGTTTTGGATCATAATTCTGCATGAAGTGAAATGATTACAGGTCTAGATTTTATGCACTTAAAAATACAGTAGCTTACTAGTTTATTAAGAAGATAAGATGTAAAATCTCTTCAATTTACTGTGTTTTATTGTTTGTTTGCAAGCAGATTTTGTTTGTTGTTGCTGGATTTTTATTTTTCTCTGAGGGAAAAGATGCTGTAATGACGGACTCTAGTAGGATAATAAAGCAGAACAGTTATTTCAAATACAATGCATTGCAAGAGGATTTTTGAATGTGTACTATCAGTACCTAAATAACTGTTAGAAGTAGTAAGGAATATAACTTTTTTTTTTTTTTTAAGAATATTTTTTATTGTTTTGCGTCCTGAGCATTCTGTTGCAAACAACAATTAAAATACTTTTTTGCTTTTTGTTCATTTGTCTGCTGAGACTACTATTCCAGTTTCAGCTCTCAAGCACTGATATAACTACATAGTAAATTTTATTTACTATGTAAATTTTATTTACTTTATTTACTTATGTGCCTTCCCAGTTGGATGAGGGGAGCTTATCCATGGCTGAATGCTCTAACATTCCCTGGCTGCTTCCGTGCACAGTTGCACTCCACCCTTCTCTGTGCTCTTACCTGTACTTTGCACCAGGGCTGAGTTTCCAAAAAAAAAAAAAAAATCTTGAAAAGTAGTTCTTAACCAGAAATGTCTAAAGAGTGTGGGGTGATTCTTTCTCCCCCCTCATACGTAAATGAACTAGGAATCAAAACAGAAAGTTTTTACCTTTCAGATCTTAAAACTCCTCAAATATTAACTTCCAATTTGTCAGTAGGAGCTATAACTGTCAGTCAACTGTAGGAAAAGGGAAACAATACGATCCATTCCTGTAATATATGAAGACCCCCAGTTCATTAATTCTGCTCCAATTAAGGCAGCTGGATTTTGAATGTTGTGCATTTGGTCTGTTGTGTTATCAGCACATTTAACAAAATGTAAATAGCCTGTGCTGTATTTGACACAGGACTAGATAAATATTTTAGCTATAGCAATCAAATTTACACTGAACAGTTGGGAAGATAATTAGTTGTACAGAAGAATTAGGCATATGCTTGTTTGCTTATAAGGTTTGTATTAGAAGTGTGAATATATTCTCAAAGTCTTTGTTTCAAGTCCTTGAATAATCTTTTTGGATTAGACTTCTGTAAGCAGCAGATGTTTTGGTATTTAATTTCTTAAGTAATTATTTCATTTAAGAAAAAAAAAAAAAAAAATGGCTTTATCTGTTGTAAATGAGGAAAATGCATAATTTATACACATTTTTTCCTATATGTTTGTATTTATTTCCTGTATTTATATATGCTACATGTAGTCTGCTCCAAAAGCAATGCCTCCTAATTTATCATATTGATCCACAATATTGGAGGTAAAAGTTGATGGTATGGCAGTAGAGGTTGAACCTTTTCTCTTATATTCCATTACATTTTGTTGCTGTGTAACGGATGGCAACAGAGAAGCAGTTTGACAAAATAGTGTTTCATGTGCAAGTGTGTATGAAATAAAGATATGTTGTTGAATTCCTTCATGCGGAAAATATTGCAGCCACTGACATTCATTGTCACTTGTAGAAGAGATCAAACGGTGGATGCAAGCACAGTTAGGTGGTAAGTGGTTCTCTTCAGTAGTCACAACAGCAACATGAAAGACAAGCCACATTCTAGGTGGCCATGCAGATTTTTACACATGCAGTATGCAGGCTGTTGTTCATCACTGGTGAAAAAGTACAGCTAATGGTGGTCACTATATAGAAAAATCTTGTTTTGTAGCCAAGAATTTTGTCTATCAAATAGTGGTATTGTACTCATTGTATCAGTTGCAGTTACCAGGGAAACAATTAGGAGGCATTATCTTCAAACAACCTACATATATTTACATTAATACAAAGGCATTTAAGATTTATGCTTTCCTTGACATAAAAGTAACTTTAAAAATATATATTTCTTTACTTCTTTTTATAAAAAAAATGCTTTTTTTTTTGCTTTTTTTTTTCACCTAAGATGCCCATTTTCTAAGGCCTCAGAACTCCCTCAAAACATAGCCAATAGTTCAAAACCAAGGAAGTTTTTTTTTTTTTTTTTTTTCCTGTAGTAGGTATCCTCAAATACAATGTATCTCTGGAAATCTTAGATGTAATAGTCTATCTAGAAAACAGGGAAAACAAGACAATAAACTGACAACAATTGACGGGCTGAGGGAGTTGGGCTTGCTCAGCCTGGGGGAAAGAAGACTGCAAGGAGACCTCGTTGCAGCCTTTTCAGTTTTTAAAAGGAGATTGTAAACAGAAAGGGGAATAAACTTTTTACTTGGGTAGATAGTGATAGCACAAGGGGGAATTATTTTAAGCTAAAGGAGGGAATGTTTATATTGGATGTCTGGGAAAGGTTCTTTACAGAAAGACTTGTGAGGTGCTGGCTGCCCAGAGAGGTTGTGGATACTCCTTCCCTGGAGGTGTTCAATACCAGGTTAGATGGGGCTCTGGGGAACCTGATCTAGTACCAAATGTGAAGGTTGGTGGTACTGCCTTGGCAGGGGGTTGGATCTTGATGATGCTTGGGTTCCCTTCCAACCCAAACCATTTATGATTCTACGATGATTCTATGAAATTACTGAAATTACTAACAGAGAGTTTAGTAATAACGCAGATAATTGTGTTATATTATTGAAATCCTCAACCAAACCAAATATGTCCAATAGTTTGTTAGTTTTGAGATGCTGAAGTCAAGAGAAAATTTGCAAATCCTAACTGAAACGGTCTCACATTCACTAGTGTTTGATCTTCAAACAAGGGTTTTGGAACTCAGAGACTATCAGTTATCCTCCAGCTTCCACTTGGCATTCCCCAGACTGAAACTTTTCTCATTCACAAGCTATGATTTTAGGGTAGGTGAGGAATCACTGGGAGCTTAGCTCTTTCAAGCCCAAATAGCAAAACAAGGAAATGTTTCCTCTATCCAAACAGTTTAACATTTTGCACTGTATTTCATTTTGAGAAATATAGTACTTAGTCTCATTAGTGAACTATGTTGTTAGTTTAGGTGTGTCCCTTTATTTATCTAAACTTTGCTTTTTATGAAACTGTCTTCTGTAACAGAGAGAAAAGTTAAGAGAGATGCCTTAGACTACAGAAGGACTAGGTATATTTTGCTGAGACTATAGGGCACTAGCAGAAGAGCAGTGCCTGCAGCCATTACTCCTTTCCATCTATCCTATCCTCTTGACATGTCTGTGAGTAATTTTTAAGTCTCAAAAGCGGTTGGTGTCTTCTATCAGTTAAAGAAAACTCTGTTTGGAGACCAGATGTTTCATTTATTTTTCACTGAAGGAAAGCCAGTTATCTTATCCTGTTAGTATGATGTTAGTATGATTCATGTATCTTTCTGTAGAGACAGGAGTTAAAGGGGCAATCACTTGAAAAAAAGAAAAATAAACACCCTAAAGCCCCCTAAAATCCACTGGCCTTTGTATGGTGCAATAAAACTAAACTAATTGTTACCAGGATTGTTTATCTCACTTATTAGCAAAGAAATAACTGTGTGTCTTTTCAACATGAGTCCATCTCTAACTTTGCTGCATTTAATTTTCCCTTTCTCATATGTCACTATCTGAACCTACAGTTTTTCTATATTCTTAAATAAATCTGCTTCTTGTTGGTTCAGGTATCAAACAGTTTGGTCTGTTTCACTTAAAAACTGTATTTCTGTTTGTATTATACTTCTATATTTCTTCATTCAATCTTCAAATTAAAGATTAATTTAACTAATAGAAAAATCTAAATATAAGTACTAAATATAAGTACTTATAATAGCTTACAGGTAGAACATCAATTTATTAATGTGATTTAAGTGCATGCACAGTTCTTTCATTGAGATATGGTTGGGAATATACATTAGAAAATATAAATATTATACATCATTAATTGTCAGTGTTACATACATGCAACTAACAAAAGAGCTTTTTTTTTCTGCCTTTCATTCAATAAGTCAAAATTATAAGTTTGTTAGAGAGATACAACACCATTCTTCACCAAATTTCTAGTATTATAGCTTTATTTAAACCATGAATTCTATTTTTTGTAGATGGCATTTGTCATTTTTCTTCACAGAGATGATATTGGACTTAAATGCTGAGAAAATTGGGTCTTGAAGGGATTTTTGAGAGGTTAAGGAACTTTTTATTAACATTTTTATACGCAGCATCGTAAGTTTTTTATAGTGTCAGTGTAACATATTCTTAATGCTAAGAACACTTGTTCTTAGCTTTTTGAGCATTGAACATGCTTTCCTGTCAAATTCTGTGTTTTTTTGAGGATGTGTTCCTCACCGGACATCTAATAAAAAAATATTTATAATAAGTAAATATTTGAGTATGGTCTTGAGTAGTGAAGATCAACTTCAACAATGTGTATAAATTTCTCTTTAATGTTTTCTTTCTTCATTCTCTCATTAAATCCTTGTCAGAAACACGACTTACACAAACATTGAACTTTCATGCATAAAATACTAGACCAAACTGTTTCTAAAGTATCTTACTTTTCTTTTACATCTCTAGTTTTCTTAACCTTTTTAACTAGTCTCTCAAGAACAGATTTATTCACTTAATGAGTTGTTTATTTATATAGAAGTTTACTAACTTCCAGTTTAGAAAAGACAATGTCTATTCACTTCATTTATGGAGTTTATTTCTTATGAGCTGAAATAATAAATATAAACCTTATTTTAAATATGTGTAAAGTAGAATACTACATCTTATTTCTATATAGAGACTACCATTATTGTAGACAGAAATGCAGCCAGCAAAGTTTCAAAGTTTATATCCTTTATCTATCCATTACCTAAATATGCAAGCCTAGGTTTCTAATGCCAACAAGATGTCCTAAAATGTTTTGTTTGTACTGAAGTTGCCACTTCAGGGAAATATGAGACTCAAATAATCTTTGTGCTTATCATTCAATTTTATACATATTTCTTAGGTATACATATTCCTTCTATGTATATTATACATATTTCTTCTATGGTACACAAAATGATCATAGATATCTACATTTAATCACCTGAAAAACATAAGATTGGACATCTCCATATGAGATACTTCTCTAAAATCTCCTTACAATCAAAACAAACAAACAAACAAACAAACAAAAACAAAACAAAACAAAAAAAAAACGAATCACTTCCAGACTACAAGACATTTAAATCTAATATTGGAAAGAGTTCAGACAAATTTCTTATTTTTCCTTTTGTCTGGAAAGTCTGTACTTCTGGCTCACAGCGAGACACTATGCTATGGCCACAAGAGTTGGACTTGATGATCCTTGTGTGTCCCATCCAAATCAGAATGTTTGATTCTGTGACTTCTATTTTCCATACTCACATTGGAGGATTATACAATGCATATCATACTAAGAATATTGGTTATCTTTGCACAGTTTAAAATAGGCAAAAGAAAAATATTATTTAAAATGTCTTTCACAGAGGCACAGGTATTCATATCATGTAATAAATACTAGCTATCAATGCAAATACTTTTCAATTAGAAAGAAAAACAAGTAAGGAAGAAGTTAGTTTCATTTATCCTGCACTGTGTCCTTCATTGATTCATTCATTCATTCATTCATCCATCCATTCATTCACTCTTTCATTCATCCATTCATTCATTTTTGCTTAAAGCAGTAGGTAAGCAAGCTTAATTTTTCCTACTGGGAAGAACACCTTAATATGTATTTACCAATAAAATAAGCACAGCATTAAGACCTCAGATTGTTTTCTGTTGTGATACATTACAGTCTTAAAAAGACCACAACAGGAAAACCACAACATAGAATTACTGTTATTTTTAATGTGTCTTAGTGCAAATAATTGACACAAACAAGTATGAATCAGTAAAGACTTTATTTAGAACACGGAAGCCAAAGCCAGGCTTTACTATTGTGTCACTTTGCTCTTGTATAAATTTATACAACATCATTGCCATAAAACCTCAGATAAAGAGATAGTGATGCAGAAGTAGAACACATTTCTGCACTATCCTGAAGTACTCTCTGTTTTCTTCTGAATGTTTTAGAAGTGAGATAAATTTATAACACCACTCTACAAATATCCACGTTGTTACCAAGTGAACATGTCATAAAGCCAAGGCAAAGAGAATAGCTTTGTCTCAGGAATCTGTTGCAACAAGTTTAATTAGCTCAGGTGGATTTATGTTCTGGCAAATCTATTTTTGTTTGTTTGTTTGTTTGTTTGTTTGTTTAATTAATTAAAATGACCTATTCGTCTCTCATATTCTCTTGGGTGGACTACAACATTTTATTATTAGTATTAGTATTTTCTAATATAACTTTTTATTATGTGAAATATTACATCCATCTTGTCCATTTCACTCAAGAAAATTTATTGTTCTTGTGTACTGTATAAGCTGTACAGAATGTGTAAATGTGTAAAAAATAGAAAATCATAGGGAAAAAATCTCCAGTTTTAATAGCTGTTGGAAAACTTCTATCTTGTAGTTGTTTTGTTCCCTCTTGCAAGCAGATGGATAACTTAAATAGTAAGTGCCTCAGTAAATGTAGTGGCTCTGGCAAGCTGGTGTTTCTATGACAGGTTATAATGACATAAATTGTTAAGTTGCCAACTCATACTAATGTAAGCTACAGAACAGTGGCACTGTCATTTTCTTAAGCTGCCCTACATTTGCTATGGCATTACTTTATATCCTTATTTTAAATCAAACATCTGGTCTTTACGCCTACAACCAAGCTGAAGAACGCTGATTGTATACCACAGTAAGAAAACATCAATATTTTGTTATTTATGCAGATAATAGGTAGAAAAATTAAAAATCTTCTTTTCAACTTCAAATCCTATACTAAATATTTTTCCTTATATTTGCAATCTACTGTATTTTATATAATAGTATTAAGTTTAATAAATAACTAATTGATTAAAACATGAGGAAATATCTTCATTACTTTGTAGTTTAGTTTTTATTTGATTTCAATTATCTTAGTCTTTTATATTCATTCATAATATTTCTACTATGATTTCAGCTACAGTATTTTCTGATTAATGCTAAACTGAGTATCTCATTATTTCACCAACTAGGAAATAAGAAAAATACAAATATTTTTTTTCTAGTAACATAATATTAAAATAAAGTTTATTACATTGTTCATTTTTAGAAAATAGCATGCATCTATTTAAAACTACAGTGCCTTTATAATCAAATTGCCAGTTAAGCACCTTATTTCTATTTCAACACTTTTGTCATCTTCATGAAGCTATCAGGAATATGTTTCTTTCTCATATACAGGTTAAAACAGTAACTGAAGAACATCACCAGAAACTTTCAATGCAGAAAATATTGATTAAGATTTTATATAAATTCCCCTAAGTGTATTCTCTATCCCAACAGCATTTAAAAAAAAAAAGAAAGAAAAAAGAAAAAAGAAAAAAAAAAAAAAAAGTTTAGAACAGATAAAATGTTTAGAACAGATAAAATGTAAAACAATATAACTTTTTTTTTTTTTTTTTTTTATTTAAAATTAAAAGATGTGGGCTCCATTTCTAAAATCATGTTCACAATTCAAAAGTATTTACCTGAAAATAGTAAAAAAACTATGATTTCCATTCTATATGCTTTTAAAAGGAAAAGATTACAATTTAATTAATAACTACACAACCAGAAAAATGTGTTTCTGGAGGGAAAAGGTGGAATGAAATTGAACTTTTAGGATGTCTAAACAGTCATTAGTAAAAGATCTGTGTAATGGAATTCATTTGAGTTCATTGGGAAATAACTGAAACAGAATTGATGAAATGTGAAATTATGTACACATTTAAAAAAATTAGCTTCACAGGACATTTAGCAGGATTGCTTTTTGATAGACACTACTCTGAAGATGCAAGGCTTTAAATTACAACCTTAAATTTAAGCCTTTATTTTTGAATATCAAACATGACATATAGCTCCATCGTATGAAGATCAGTTGAAAAGTATCAGGGAGAAATCAAGAATTTGGGAGAAAGATTTGGGAAGATCTTTCTAGGGAAGAAGAAGAAAACAAACTTCTTTGTAAAACAACTTACTTTTTTTTTTTTTTTTTTTTTTGAGCAATATGAGCTTCATTTTTAAATCTTGAATTAAGAGAGAGATTAGTGGAAAAAAAATGACATTTTGATTCAAATAAAATTCAAAAAGGGTTTATTTCAGACCCCAGATGAGGCTTAGCAACTCATCATAATGTAGATATCTTTTATCATACTTCCTCTCTTTTGCATAATTAAGGAGCAAACATATTTCAACTTCACCAATTTGTTGTCACTCATTCACTCATCTAGGAAAGTAGACCAACTGCTTGTGTACAACTAAAAATAAAGAAAGAAATTTTTAATCGTTCCAGTATTTTCACTTTTACTAAAATGCAAACCTATTCTAGAACACAATAATCTTTATTTTGACAATAATGGGTTTAGTTATAGAGTTCATTTCATCAAAAAATGCAATGATTTTTTTTGCTAATCTGCCATTCGTTGAAGTTAATATGTAAATTCAAGCTGAATCTAGTATGAATATGGTATTAATGAAGAATGTGTTTATAACTCCATGTTGGATAACTGAAGGTGAAAAATGCATTTCCCAGTCACAGATTTTGGCTGAGTTACTGTAAAATAAAAAGAGGAACAGAAGGCTGACAAGCATGACATCCCCAAGCTAAGAAGGCTTTCAACGAGCTCTTGAATTTCATATTACTATATGAAATAGACATATAAACATATATAAATATACATATATATTTTTTAAAAATATATATAAGTGGATTCAAGACTGAAGAGGAAGAAATTGCCACTGACCCAATTTTTCTTCAGGAAGACCAAAGCTGTGGATCTTTGGATTCAGAGAATCGTTGAAAGTTTAAATATAAAATGAGAGAAAAGGACCAAAAACTATAATACGTTTGAATTGTATTACTGACTGCAAGTGCTATCTTCAGTTTAACTGAAATAACAGTAACTTTTCACTCCATCTTAGACTGCTAAGATATTAATTAGAATAAAAAAATTATGTCCCATATGTAAGAAAGATTATTTTTTACTCTTAGCAAGGTTTTAAGTGTAACAAAGAAGGAATGAGAATATTTCTAATGTAGATGCCATCAATTCTTTTATCCTATTTATCACTAAATTGTCCTATCTACGTGAAAAGAATCATATTTCATTCCATTCTTCACACTGATCCTTTTTATGGTATAGTAAGTTTAAGGTTTTTTGAACCAGTTTACAAAAAGAGGAGGTTGAGGGAAGAAATTGTCCTGATCTGCACTGGAATGGCGTGTTTTCACTGGGTGCAGTTTTGGACACCACAGTGCGAAAAGGACTTAAAAAACATATGAGGAGCAGTTTATGCCTGTTAGTTTGTTCATCCCAGAGAATAGGAGATTGAGGGGAGACCACATTGCAGCCTATAGCTTCCTCACAAAGGAGGAGTGAAAGAATAGGTGATGATCTCTGCTCTCAGGTGATTGGTGATAGAGCTTGAAGGAACACCATAAAGTTGTCACAGGGGAGAATCAGGTAGGTTATCAGGAAAATGTTCTTCACCAAGTGGACGTTTGGACACTGGAGCAGGCTGCCCAGGGAACAAGCCATGACACTTATCTTGCCAGAGTTCAAGCATCTGGATAACAGTCTCGGACATATAGTCTGATTTTTGGCTGATCTTATGTGGAGCCAGGAGTTGAACCTGATGATCCTCATGGGTCCTTTCCAACTTGGGATATTTTGTGATTCTATGATTCTATGATTGTTTAGCCTGTAGAAGAGAAGGCTTCAGAAGAGAAGGCTTCAGAGACCTCATTGTGGCCTTCCAATATCTAAAGGAGGCCAATATGAAGGATGGAGAGAAACTTTTTATCAGATAGTGTAGAGATAGGGCAAGTGGTAATGATTTTAAAATGAAAGAAGTTAGATTGAGATTAGATATTAGGAAGAATTATTTACTATGGGAGTTGTGAGGCACTAGAATATTTGCCCAGATAAGCTGTGGATGCACCATCCCTGGAATTGTTGAAGGCCAGGTTGGATGGGGCTTTGGGCAAACTGATCTGGGGGAATCTGTCCCTGTTCATACCAAAGGCGTTGGAACAAGATGACATTTAATGTTCCTTCCAAACAACACCAATTTATGATTCTATGATTTACCCACAGAGGTGGTGGATGCCCTGTCCCTACAGACATTCAAGGTCAGGCTGTGCCAAGCTCTGAGCACACTGATCTAACTGTAGATGTCCCTGTTCATTGCAAAGGTGTTAGAGTAGATTACCTTTAAAAGTCCCTTCCAACTGAAAGAATTCAATGATTATATGAAAAAAACAACTTATCATCCTTATCAGATTAGTAGAGAAGATCGTATTAGTCATCCTGCAGCCAGATCTATGATTTCTATGATACTGAGCTAAGTGCTGAACTCCGAGTTTAAAAGGATTCTTTGGGAGACATAATGGTTTGTATGAAATGAATGTTTTCTTTTGAAGCTCTTTGCACATACACATGTATGTGTGCTTGAATTAAAATGAGAAAAAAAAAGTTGAGAATGCAAAATTGGCTTATATCAATAATGGAATTTCTTTTAAAACACGTCTCTTTAAATTCACTATGGAAATTTGAATTCACAGATCATAAGGGTGGAAATTAGGAAATGTCCTGTCCCTCACTGATCACTCCTCAATTGAGTTACTCTGATATCTGCTGTTGTGCAATTTATAGCCTGAGGAATTACTGTTGCTTTGTGCAGCAGCTGCAGAAGCAGGTGTTGGATTTGCTTTGGTGGCATGCATCCAAAAAAAGTTAAATACAAAACAAAAATTATTTCTGGGCTGTTGCCAGGTTTTTGTCCAGTGTTTTCCATCTGCTGGAGACATTTCAATTTGTAATTACTTTTTTTTCTTTCTTCCTATTTTTTAATGCTTCTGGCCTTTGCAGTCGTGTTTATTTCTGAATGTTTGTATGTCTGACAGCCAAACGTCATTTTGAGATCTTTCTGAGGTAACATCATCTATTGTTGGAACTCTCTATAAGCATGATTAAGATGTTTTTTGGGTGGGTACCTAGTGAAACTGACTAACATATATGGTAACTATGGTAAAATGTTCAGATCCGTTGTTGGAAGAAAAAGTAGCAGGATCTTAATCCTTTGAAATTTCATGATTTTCAAGTTAAACAACAATATGTAGTCTTTGGCAGCTTGATCTGAATGAAAACATTATGAATGGAAAAATATTCGAGAAATAAAGAATAATTTTTAAAAAATTCTTTTTCAGTTAGATTTTCAGTCCTAGAAAAATGTGTCAAAAGCAAAATATTCTGTCCTACTGATTACATGGAATCATAAACAACCAATTTTCTAGCATTCTTGAAGATCACACTGATGAATATGAATTTAAAAGCTCACCATAAAATTAAGATAATTGATTTATCATAAATTTGTCCAAAACAAATGATTAATGAGATTTAGTTTGATACTTTTTACTTCTTTGCTGCTAATTGTATGAATCCATACCTTCCTCCTGATATTCTATTGTATGCTGACCATACATGTGCCTTTTTAGTGTAAAAGTAGAAAAATCAAGTAATGATTTTGATAGGATGTTTAGGATGCTGTAATGTTTTTTTCTGTAATAAAAAGCTTCAGGGAAAAAAAAAAAAAGAACTATTAAAAAAAAAATCAGAAGTTCAGCAATACTTGTGATAAATATGCCATGAATCAGAAGCCTTTCAAATTAATGCAGCTTTCTATTTTTATTTATTTTATTATTATTATTTTCTAAGAACTACAGGTTTATCTCTTTCTTTCCTATATTTCTCAGTTTTGGAAATATTTCTGAAATTTACTTTGGGATTAAAATGACTACGATATGCAATTGTAACAAATATCAAGACTTCAATATCTAGCACAGAAATGTCAAAATCTCCTAAGAAAAATTATGATTGTATTCTCTTTTGCCATATTTGATTTTCTTTCGGGCCGCGCTGGGGGGGGGAAAGGACAGTAAAAAGTGCTAAGACCAACAAAAAAAGAGAAAAAGAAAAATGAAGACACTGAGATGACAGCTGATGATGACATTCTCTATCTTAAGGACAAGGTGAGATTCTGAGATGTTGAGTTATAAAATTGTATTTTTGCAGATGCATATGAATGTGTTGACAACAAAATTTCATATTCTGATGTAGAGCAGGTTCGCTTTCTCTAAGGAAGCATAACTTGCAATCCATTTATCACAGTGTAGTTTTGGATAAGGCAGAATAGTGACACAATTAGAATTGGTGATGCTCACCTGCAAGCTAGAAAGATTGTGAACATTTTGTGGTAACAGAATGCCTACCTATTTATCTGCATAAGAAAGTATTCACTGTAAAGGTCATAGTGCAATTATGCAAGATAGTAAAGACAGTTTTTTAAGTACATCACTGACAGAAGGTAGTACAATATGATAATAGCTTGCTTTCATAGTAGAAGCTCTTTCTTTAAAATGGCTAGAGCTTCTGATTTCTGTAATAACGTAGTTAGAACTTAAATTAACCACTGTGTAACTGCAAGAATTACAGAACTGTATAGGGAAAAAAAAATGCACTATATGCTGGTTGGTATGTAAGAGAAGTTTCAGATTCATCTTGTGTTCCTCCACTGGTCATGTATGCATCTCTGTGACATACTTTAATGTCCTTCTTCAATACTGTCTTCTAAATGCTTCAAACTGGTTTTGCCATGTGGAAACTTTACTTCTCTTACAAGTGAAAATACATCTACGCGGGAAGATTTTCTGTGTTTCTGTCACAATCATAAAGAAATTATTGTATGAAAAAATTCTTTGCATTCTATCCCAAGAGACCATTTGTCCTTCAAAATATCTCAGAAGAATAGTCATAACAGAAAAGCAAGTGCCTAATGTAGTACTATATATTGCTAAATACTTCCCCTGCCAATTTTATTAATTAGAGAAGCTCTTAATATTATTGAAATAGGGAGAGATCTTCACAGTTGTGATTTTTTTGTCCACTCATTTTGTTTCCTCTGGGATTGGTACTCTTATAATTTATGGCCTAGATACATCATGCTTTACTGTCTGACATTTCTACTGCCTTTTTAAATTAAAAGATTTCCTGTCTATCACCTCCATATATTCTAAGAACAAGAATGTTCAGACTTCTAGAGTATGTATTGCCTTCTTTCTCTCTCTTTGCTACCTGAATGACAGCGACAATGTCAGCAGTTTCATCTCCATTATAACTTTCATTTACTCCTGTTTCATGAGATATCAGAGTAGGCCTTGCAGGAGATGACAGATTCACAGAATCACATTGTTTTGGTCAATCTCTACAGACACCTGAAGGGAGGATGCAAAGAGAATGAAGCCACGATCTTTTGAGTGGTACTCAGCAATGGGACAAGAGGCAAGGTGTATAAGCTGAAACACAGGATATTCTGTTTAAACACCAGGAAGCACTTCTTTACTGCTTGGATGATGGAGCCTGTTACAAGTCACCTAGAAAGGTAGTGGAATCCACCTCCTTGGACATATTAAGAAAAAATCTGGACATGGTCTTTCCTGGGCAAGTTTCTCCAGCTGCTGCTGCTCGAGTATGAGGGCTGGATTGGATGACTTCCAGACATCCACTCTGACCCCAACCATTTTCTGATTTTGTGATTCATTTAGTCTCTTATTCTCTTCCCCATCTTACTGTAAGGGAGTGAGTAGGCAGCTGTATGGTGATTAATACCCTAATGGAGTGTTTTTATTTAATACGGACAGGCAGTTAAGTACCTTATTGCCACTTTCTTACTCCCACTTCTCAGGGGACAAGGAGTGGGAAATGAGATGGAGAAAAGAACTAAGATAGGAGCTGTTTAGTGAAGGAAAATAAAAATAAAAATAAAAATAAAAATAAAAATAAAAATAAAAGTCTGAGCAGAATAAAAAGGAAAAAAACATATATTCACTACATCCCATCAGCAAGCAATATTCAGTTACGTCTTGCGAAGTAGGGTATAATATGCATTGTGGTTGCTGAGGCACATATATGCTTTCATAAATAAGAATCTTCCTTTCTCTTTCTTTCTCTCCAGCTTACATTACTGAGCATGAATTCCTAAAGTACAAAATATCCATTTGGTCTCTTTGGGTCAGCTCTCCTAGCTATGTCCCTGTTCCACCTCTTGACTAGACACAGCTTACTGGCTTTTGCAAGAAGAGACAAAGAGCCTAGAGAGACAGCCTTGATGATGTGAAAGCAGTGCTCAGCAATAACCAAAACACTGGTATGCTATCTATGTTTTTCTATGAATAAAATGCATAACACTATATGGGCTGTTGTGAGTAAAGTTATGTTCATTCCATCCAGATACAGTAAAAGGAGTTAGCTCACAATGCATGTTGACTGAGAATGTAGATCAAGAATATCTGTGCAGAAACAATCACCCTGCAGAGAATAAAGACTGAGCTCTATGCTGCAAGGAATAAATCAGAGGCAGAGACCATGATGAAAGGAGCAATAGAGGAATGACAGGAAAGACAAGAAGTATGTGTCTTCTGGCAGCAGTTGGAGAATTCCATTTTTACTGCATATCTGCAGTTTCAGAAGAGATAGAGAATCACATCATAGAATCAAATAATAGCTTGGGCTTCACAGGACCATAAAGATCACCTAATTCCAACCCTTGCCATAGGCAGGGACAAATCCCATTAGATCAGGTTGCTAAAAGCCCCATCCTACATGACCTTGAATTGTTCCAGACAGGGCATTCACAATTTCTCTGTGAAACTTAATCCAGTGCCTCACCAATCTCTGTTTTGTAAAGAATTGACTCCTAGTATCTAAACTAAATCTCTTTAGTTTTAAATGACCAACTCTTGCTCTATAGCTATTAGATCATGTAAGAGGGGCTTCTCCATCTGTTTATGAAATTCTTTATAATATTGAAAAGCCTCAGTGAAGTCTTGTTCTGAGATTGGAAGCACCAGTGACAGCTGAGGCTCAGGCATGTGTATGAACTACAGATACAAATGATAATGACCGGAAAGTTTGTCCTGAATGGGATGGGAGCAACCATCTGCTAGCCTGATGTGATGTCTCAGGAGATTTGCTATTTTGTGGGTGGTAAGATATGGAACACCCCTGAGAGATTGTTAAGGTCTTTCCAGTCCTGAGACTATTAGCTCTTGCAGTTCATCTAAGCAGGCATCAGGGCAGAACTTGAACATATCGCTATGTGAGTATCATATTGTACCCTGTTGCTTAGTGAATAACTAAGCATAACTAAGCGTAAGTGAATAATTGATAATAGTTGGTAACATGGTACCCTGTTGCTTACTGAAACAGGTGACCTTATGACAATGGCAAAAGCAGAATTACTCAATGATTTTTTAGCCTTAGTTTTCATCGACAAGGTCTGCTCTCAGGCCTTCCTTGCAGAGCTTACTTGCAGAGCCCGTGAAAGTGAAACTGCTCCCACTGTAAGTATATCAACTTTGGGAGTGCTTATGTAAATTGGACTTAAGAAATTCCCAATGATCAGACAGGATGCATGTAATATCATTGAGGAAGATGTCCAAAGTCATCAAGATAAGTTTTCTAGTCCATTTGGAAGTTTTAGGCAATGACATAATCACAGAATCACAGAATCACAGAATCATAGGACTTGGAAGGGACCTCCAGAGATCATCTAGTCCAAGCCCCCTGCCAAAGCAGGTTCCCTACACCAGGTTGCACAAGTAGGTGTACGGGCAGGCCTTGAATATCTCCAGAGAAGGAGACTCCATAATCCCCCTGGGCAGCCTGTTCCAGAGCTCCGTCACCTCACTGTAAAGAAGTTCTTGCGCACATTTGTGCGGAACTTCCTATGCTGCAGTTTCTGGCCATTTCCCCTTGTCCTGTCTCCACACACTGCTGAAAAGAATCTGGCCTCACCACTCTGCCCCCCACACCTTAGATATTTATAGACTTGGATCAGGTCCCCTCTCAGTCTTCTTTTCTCAAGGCTGAACAGACCCAGTTCACTTTAGTCTTTCTTCATAGGAGAGATGCTCCAGGCCCTTCACCATCTTTGTGGCCCTCCGCTGGACTCTTTCCAAGAGATCCCTGTCTTTTTTGTACTGGGGAGCCCAGAACTGGACACAGTACTCCAGATGTGGCCTTACCAGGGCAGAGTAGAGGGGGAGGATCACCTTCCTCGACCTGCTGGCCACGCTCTCTTTAATGCACCCCAGAATGCTATTGGCCCTCTTGGCCACAAGGGCACACTGCTGGCTCATGGCCAACCTGTCGGCCACCAGGACACCCAGGTCCCTCTCCGCAGAGCTCCCCTCCAGCAGGTCATCCCCCAACCTGTACCGGTGCATGCAATTATTCCTCTCTAGATGCAAGACTCTACACTTGCTTTTGTTAAACCTCATCTGGTTTCTTACTGCCCAGCTCTCCAACCTGTCCAGGTTTCGCTGAATGGCAGCATGGCCTTCAGGCGTGTCAGCCAATCCTCCCAACTTCAGCAAACTTGCTGAGGGTGGCCACTATTCCCTCATCAAGGTCACTGATGAAGATGTTGAACAAGACTGGGCCCAGCATCGACCTCTGAGGAACACCACTGGTTACAGGTCTCCAACCAGACTCTGCACCACCAACGACGACCCTCTGTGCTCTGCCAGTCAGTCAGTTCTCAACCCACCTCATTGTCCACCCATCTATCCCACACTTCCTCAGCTTTGTTATAAGGATGTCATGGGAGATAGTATCAAATGCCTCGCTGAAATCAAGGTAGACTGCATCCACTGCTCTCCTCCCACCATTGCTCATCCACCCAGCCAGTGACAACATCATAGAAGGCTACCATGTTGGTCAAGCATGACCTGCCCCTGGTGAACCCATGCTGACTACTCCTGATAACCTCCTTTTCTTCCACTTGTCACCTTTCCAGGGACAGAGGTGAGGCTGACTGGCCTGTAATTACCTGGATCTTCCTTCTTGCCCTTTTTGAAGACCATAGTGACATTGGCTATCCTCCAGTCTCCCCCATTCTCCAAGACCTCTCAAAGATGATAGAGAGCGGTTCAGCAGTCACCTCTGCCAGCTCCCTCAGCTCCCATAGATGCATCCCATTGGGTCCCATGTATTTATGAACATCGGTGTTGCCTAGGTACTCTTGGATCGCCTCTTCCCTAGGACGGCTCCAAGTATGTCCTGGAAGACATCAAAGTTGGATCTTCTAAAGTCCAGGGTAGCAATCCTACTTTTTGCTTTGCTTTTTCCACTCATGATCTTGAATTCCACCATCTTGTGGTCACTACAATCCAAGCTGCCCCCAACTTTTAATTCCTTGACAAGCCTTTACTTATTAGTGAGAATAAGGTCCAGCAACACCCCTCGCCTTGTCGGTTCCTCCACCACCTGCATCAGACAGTCGTCTTCAACACACTGCAGGAACTGTCTGGACTGTGTGTACCTGGCCGTGTTGCTTATCCAGCAAATATCTGGATAACTGAACTCCCCCATGAGCACCAGCACCTGGGATCATGATGTTACTTCCAGTTGCTTATGGAAGGCCTCATCAACCTCCTCCTCCTGATCAGGGGGCCTGTAGTACACACCCACAGCGGTGTCAGCCATACCAGCCTGCCCCTTGGTTCTCACCCCACAAGCTCTCCACTGCTACACCACTCTCCCCCAAGTGGAGTTCAATACATTCTAACTGCTCTCTCACATAAAGAGCAACTCCACCACCCCACCTTTTCTAAATCTTTTCTAAAAAGCACATAGCCCTCCCATAACGTCTCCATGATTGCAATGAGATCGTGGCTGTGCGACTGCACACAGATCTCCATCTCCTCCTGTTTATTTCCCATACTGCATGCTTTAGTGTACAGACACTTTAGGGAAGCAGTATCCCCCTGCCCCTCTCCACTCCTCTGAACTCCAACCTCATTACCCACCAAGCTCTGATTTGAGCCTTGAACTACCCACTCAACCCCAGTGGCCCTCATTTTGCCCTCTTCTTCCTTCTTTGCTAGTTTAAACACTTCTCAATGAGTCCTGCCAGTTCCTATGCTAGGATCCTTCTACCTCTTGCAGACAGGTGAGTTCCATCTGCAGCTGTCATACCAGGTGCCGAGTAAATTGTGCCATAGTCAAAAAAACCCAAAATTCTTGTGCCTGCACCAACCTCTGAGCCATTTATTTATGAGGAGGGTTTTTTTAATCCTCTCAGTATCCTTCCCGGCCTCTGAAGGGATAGAAGAGAAAACCACCTGTACACCCTCTCCATCAAGTACCCTCCCCAGGCCCTTGAAGTCATTTTTGATAGCCCTCAGGCATTTCTCTGCAGCCTCATCACTGACAACCTGAACTACCAGAAAGAGATAGTAATCAGATGGGTGAATAAGACCAGGAAGCTTTCTAGAGATATCCCTCATCTGTGCCCTAGAGAGGCAGCACACTTCCCTGTGGGTATGGTCAGACTGACATATTGGGCCCTTGGTTCCTTTTAGAAAGGAGTCACCTATGACTATCAGTCTTCAAGTTGGAGCTAACTGCCTCTCCTTAGAAAAGCTTGAAGTCTGCCCCTTCACCTCATTCTCAGGCACCTCACCCTCCAGTTTCAGGGCTTCAAACCTATTACGTAGAGGCACCTGAGGATCCAAGATAGGTCGGGATGGGCATCGCCTGCATCACTGAGGTGGACCTGTTGCCATTCCTCCTCTCTTCTCAAGTTGGCTCTTTTGGTTTGACCATGGCAAGGGAGAGGGTCCATCACAATTTGTGGGTTGCAATCTCTGCTCCTTTCTTGCAAAGATTCACACCACCAGTCTATATCCCTCTCACACTCTCTAATGGTTCTTAATCTCTCTACCTCCTCCCTAAGCTCCACCACCAGGCTGACGAGAGACTCTTTATGATTAAAGTAAAGACAAGCATCACATCCACATTCACTGACTCGTAAGCCAGGTTTCAATCTCAAGAACATATAATAGGAGAAAGTATGTACTCAACAACTTTGTGGATTATGCCAAATTACAGGGATCAGTTGAAAAGTTAAAGGTTAGGTCTACTACTCATGAGGTTCTTTGTAAGACAGAGAAACAAGTTTACAGGAAACTGCCGATGTTCAACCAGGATAAGAGCCACATCTCGTACCCAGATAGGAATAACATACTGCATTTTGGTAGATGTGAAGTGGATCGCTAGAAAATTGTCTGAAGGTACTAGTGGACAACACATTCACAATAAACAAGCAATGTTTCCTTATAGTAAAGAACACCAACAGCATCCTGGGCTCTATTAGCAAGAATATAGCCAACAGGACAAGAAAATGACTCTTTCCCTCAGTTTAACTCTGATTCTGTGTCTTGTGTTCAGTACTGGTTTTCCCAGTACACTAAATACATGAATACATTGGAGTGATTAAACAGAAGCTGTCTGAATGGTCTAGGGCTATGTGAGAAGAAACTAAGATTAAAAGGTTGGAGAAATGGCTGGAGAAAAGAAAGATAATGGGAGGTCTCATTGCTATTACAGCTAAGTAATAGGAGACAGTAAAGAAGACAAAACAGAACTCCTCTCAAAGATTCAGAGTGATAAGACACAGGCTGGAACATTCAAAAAATATGTCAGCAGAAAAGAAAAACCTTCTTTGCTATGCAGACAATCAAATCTGGAAAAGGACTCCCCAGAGAAGCTGTGGAAATTCCATAATCAGAGATATTAAATCTCAAGTTTGGACAAGTCTCTGATTACCCTGACCTAATTGGATTGGGTTTGAGGAAGCGGTGCCCCTTCCAACTTGAGCTATTCTGCAGTTCTGTGATTTCATCTGCTGCTTTTCAAATTATATCCAACTTACATCTGCCCTCAGAAAAACATAGCACATATTGAAACATGTCTCTGTGAATCTGGATAGCAATTGCAAAAACTGTGCATAATAATGCTATATTACAATTAAATAAATGAATTGTTCAACTCTAACCCTGAAAATAAAGTTTCCATGTGTTTTGTAGCAGATATTCTGTGGTTTCAATTTGGAATTCAGAACGTATTCCTTAGTTGTTTTATAGAATAGAATGAGTACACATTGTGTGCTTAAAGTAAAACAGTCTGATATACTATATTCTGCTTCAAATTTTTAGTCTTCACATTTTGTTATATCCTACTTGACAAAAATGCCGGCTGTCTGCTAATTCACTTAAATGGGTAAGGTGCTTAAATCATGTACAGAAAGCTTACTTTTAACCATGTTGATAGTGTTGTACTGTGAGTTTTGAGTTCTGGGTAAGAAACAATGCAAATTAGGATTTTCATATAAGTAAAAAACAAAACAAATAAAAAATACCACAGATTTTCTCCTCATTGAATTAGACAAATAATTAAAAAAAAAAAAATAAAAAGAATATAAATGAATATCTAATTCAGATTTTTTCTTTCACAAGCATATTTAAATGCTAATACTATTAATTTAACTTTTCTGATCACTTTTTTTTTCTTGTTACATATAAAAAATTGAATGTTCCAAAAGCCATTTTGCAATTTCCCCATTTTTCATATATAATCCTTATTGCATTATGTAAGATGCAGATATAAATATATTACATATACTGAATGAGAAATTAAAAAAAAAACAGCAACCATTGGTGGCTTGAAGACCAAAGAATAAAAAAGATTAAATTAGATGTTTTGGTAAAAACATCTGAAAGAAAAAATAGAGTAGGAAGCACTTATGGAAAGGTACTCCTAAGGATGAAGTAAGTTTAGCAGCTATTTCTAGAAAAATGTCTCACTCTACCATTGTTAAAAGGGCTGCTCTGAAAGTAACGCCTCCTATTTTATTATGATAGCCCATGACATTGGAGGCAGATGGTGATATGGAAGTAGAGGTTGCACTTTCTCACCAATATTCTATTACATATTGTTGCTGTGTGACAGATGGCCACAGAGAGGCAGTCTGGCAGAATGGCACCTGACATGGAACTGTGTATGGAGCAAAGGTGTCATTTAATTCCTCTATACAGGAAAAAAAAAAAAAAAAAAAAAAAAAAAGCACTCATTGGCATTTATCCATTCTTGCTTAATGTTCATGGAGACCATGGAGACCAAATAGTGGATGTGAGTACCGTGAGGCAGTGGATGGGGTATTTCAGTTGTCACAACAGAAATGTGAGATGAACCATGTTCTGGTCAGCTACATGCAGATGTCACACCGTGAAATGAAGAGCATCTCGATTAGCTCATCTGTAGAAATCAGTGGATTACAAGTAGGGAACTCTGTGCGTAACTGAATACTGGCTTCATTGAGTTGGAAATGATGGTCACAACATTGGAATATTGAAAAGTTTGCACCAAGTGAGTTCCACAGATGCTCACATAAAGAACAGACTGAACACTGTATGTAACTTTGTCAGAATCTACTGAACCAGTAAGAAGCTGAATTTTTTTTCTGAATAGAATCTTATGATGTGGTATCGTGGTATCACCGCTACAAGCTAGAGTCACAACAGCAGTCCATGGACTGGCAACAGGTGGAAAAATTCAATATGCAGTCCTCAGCTGTTAAAGTGATGTGTCTTTTGGGATGGGAAAGGAGTGGTCCTTCTGCATTTCTTGGAACTCAAACAAACCATCAACTGTGACTGCTACATCACAATATTGACTAAACTGAAGATTCTAATTTCCCGAGTCAGGTCAGAGAAGAGGATAATCTTTCTCTTGTAGCATGATATCATATCCCCATATCAGTTTAAAAATGATAAAGCACATCATCAATCTTTGACAGACATCCCTACCATACATAGTGTATAGTTCAGATTTGGCACCTTCTGAATTCCATCTGTTTGGGCTGATGAAAGATGAGCTGCGTGGATGATATTTTCCTGGGAAGGACACTGACATGGCAGCTATGAAACAATGGGTCACCTCTGCTGATACAGATTTGCTGAAATGCAGCTTGAGGACTCTTGTTCTTTACTGGTGAAAATGCATAGCTAGTGGTGGTGGCTATGTTAAAAAATTGTGTGTTGTAACTGAGAATTTGCTCTATCAAATAGTGTTACTGTGCTTTTTGTATCTATAGTTTCCATGGAAATAAATAGGAGACGTTACTTTTGAAGCAATCTATATAATACAGGCTAGATATCATTCATGTTCAATCCCAACCTACTTTATTCTTAATAAATATGCCTCAGGATACAACTAATGCATAAAAATAAAGTGAACTTCACCATTATGATAGCACTTTATTTCAGCTAAGTGACTGTGCTTGTAATGGTTGGAAACTGTTTCCTAAAATGAGATTTTTATATTTTTAATAAAAACTGTTCCCAGGTCTCTTTAAGCCAGAAAGCATTTTGGACTCATAGCTGTTTCATCTGGTGCTGTTTTGCATATCATTTGGCATGATTCTGTCCTAGCAAAATCCAGGTTTGTAGGTAGAAGAACTGTTATCATTTTGATCTGATGTCAACAATTATAATCATGCAAATAACAGAGTACAGTGTTTTCTTCTAGCTAGAATAATAATTGAAATACAACTTCTTAATATAACTCACTGCATTTACACTTCTTCTGAAACCTGATTTTTTCAAAAAAAAAAAAAAAAAAAAATCCACACATTTTCTGATGAAACTGATGAAACTTGAAACATTTCCAAGGCTTCACTTCCAAGCAGACGGAGATATGACATTATTTAGCAATCTCCATGGAATTGTGCTAAGTAGTTCATCAAGCAGAGGCTGTATCAGCTTTCTTTTCAAGTATTACTAGGTGAACCTGGCAGGAAAATATTAGGTTTTGAGTTGTGATGTCTTTATTCATGTGTCTAAATACTGATATCTAGAAGTGGGCAGGCACTCAGTTTCCCAGTTTAGTTTCTGGCAAACCAGTCTGTTCAGCTGGTAATGAGTAATGAGAGAAATGAAGAGGAAATAGTCACTTGAATCTCATTTGGATCCATACTAACCATATGAAAAATAACCATGTTAGATGTCAATTGCCTATGTAGGCACAGTTGGTTTAATTTAGTAGCCAACACACAGATCCCCAGAGTAATTGAAGATGTGCTGGGACAACAAATTTGCTCTGTAGATATTGTTAGAGAACAAGTTTTACTTTGACATTACGTCCTATTTGCTGCCAAAGACACAGAACTATCCACGTGATTCCAAGCTGGTAAATGACATCTGCTTTTTGGATTGGCAGCTGAAGATGCTATAGATGGCCCTAGGACATTGTGAATGGAAAAAGACTTGCCATTTATGCTAATCAATTTTTTTTTTTTTTTTTTTTTTTTTTTTTTTTTGTGAATTTGAAGTGTTTAAGTCTCAAATCTATTCTCACTTATGTCCCTCCTGTTTTATGTTCCATTTATTTTTCTTTTCAGTTTACTTTCAAGATTCCACTTTTTGGCTTTTGTTTCTATTACTTTCTGATTCTCTATTACTTTATAAGTTACAGAAAAATGTTTCATATTTTTCTATTTCAAAGTGAAATGTGGTAGACATTTCCTTAATACAACTATTAACATGCACCTGCATATCTGAAAAATCACATTGGTCACTTACTTGTTATGTCCTATTCTGCATTTATCATTCTTACAATGAAAAACTTATAACTGTATTAGGTAATGAAGTCATAAATGAAATTAATGTGTCCTCCAGGCCACATACTTTTGTTTTACAGTACTAAGTAGCAGAGTTAACCTTGAGCTCATACCCTCTAGTGGCACTTCTGTCTTAAGAATAGTTATAATTTGAAGTTGCCATAGTGAAGTGTGAACAACAAAAAAGCACGGAACGCTCTGTGGTTTCGTAACAGTGAACTGAAATGCCATCAGTGGCTCAAATTCTATAGTCTCAGAAAACTCTCAGATACACGTTACACTAAAATAAGGTGATTTTTTTTGTTGCTGTTTTTGTTGTTGTTATTTGTTTCTTTATGTCCAGTGCCTGTTTTTATAACTGAAAGTCTGTATGCAAAAATATTAAAATATAGGGCTTCTTATTCTTTTAAGGTTCCATAACATTGTTTAACTTGTTGTTAATGCTAAAATGGAACTGAAAGTTTTTTCTATTAGCTAATAAGGAAAGCTTGTTAGAGAAGAGTAATTTCTTTTTTTTTTTTTTTTTTTTTAATAGACTAAGTATAGCTTGGAAAAAAAATCCAAGCTCTTAGGCATACAAGCCCCTCTTCAGGTTTAAAATAGAAACAGCAGCCTTCAAGCTAAATACTGGTTAAGAACAACTGCTCTAGGTTTAATTTCATTATGTTAATCATGTAGACAATTTGAAGAAAAGGCATCTAGCACTGGTGAAGCTGAGAGAGAAGTGGGTGAGATTCCTAGTTACTACAGGAAAGAGAAAGACGGATAATTATTACTTTCAGTAGTGAAGAGGAGGATAAAGTATGAGCAAAAACCAGTGTTCTATCAAATTACTATCTTTACTGGGTCCGCATATTTTTGTTCCATGTCAAGCTACAACTTTTAGTTTACTGGCTTTTCTCCCCATAATATTGTAATATATCATCTTTGATTTAGGATTTTGAGGGGAAAAAAAAAAAAAAGAACCTCACCATTTGTAGTGGTTTGAAATTCCCCTCTACTATTTGGCTTGATTTTCCTTATTTCAACATCAAAGACTCCATGAAGCCATTCGGTACACTGAATTAACTGTGAGGTAAGTACATGTATGTGTGGGATTAGTGGATTTTGTTCTGCTTCTATTGCAGGTGAATTAAAGGGGTAGGCAGTGACAAAGTGTGGGGGAAAAGTCCTCTTGAGAAAACATAAGTAATTAAAAACTCTGAGAAGGAAAAAGATTCCTTAACTGATGTTGATAATTACAGATCAGTTAGGTTACTCCAGGAAGCTGTCTTTATTGGGTCTATTTCTAATGTTTCCAACGTTGAGTTAAGTGAATATAACAACCAGAGGGCTGGGATTTTTTTCTGTTTTGTTTTAACAGTCTTCACATCTTCCTTTAATTCCCATGTACTCTACAAATAAGTACCATACATTTTTGCCTTAGTGAAATAATGACAATTAGTCTTGTCATACAAAACTATCTAGCGTGGTTTATTTTTTGTTGCAGTGCTGAAAATTACACACACATACACACACAAAATAATAATATCATTCACCTGCTTCAAGAGCATTATACCACAGCATCAACATTTGATATAGCCTTTTGTTCTCTATTCTGCTTTTGAAAAGGGGAAAATTAATCTTGGAGATATGCTGAATAGTTCTAAGTAGTTTGGGTAGCTGCAAATTAGAAAACATTCCAGATAACAAGCAAAGCTTACAACATTTTTTTCCATTTAGTCCAATAGGCAAATTCTATTAGGAAATGGTGGGCAGCCACTGATGCTGTCAAAACTGGAAGAAACAACTATCGTCAGAGTACTAATACCATTTATTTATTCACCCCCTATATTCACACAAAATACCCCATTAACTCCCCTTCTGACACTGGAAGCCAGTTTAATGTCTGGGGCACAGACGGAATCAGAGCTCTAGTGCTTCATTTTTTAGGCTGCATCTTGCAATGACCAAGCACAGAGCTGCCCAGCAGGGACTCACAGACAACTCTAGACATTAGCTGTATCTCTATCTGTAACCCTATCCCAGGGTTACAGAGGCTCTGCTGGACTTGCAGTACTCTGATCCCACAGAAGTCCCAGTGTGTCTCACTCCAATTTATAGGAGGGAGAGGAGGTTCTTTGATATCTGTGTGCCCAGCGTGAGATTAAGAAACAACGGTTCAAATGTTGGTCCGACCAGTTTATTACAAATCTTAATCAGGGAGATGGGGAAGGGATGGACGGGAATTAGGGTACTGGGGAAGGGAAGGAGGACAATTGAAAATATAGGAAAGAAGCAGCAAGGAATCTTTGTAGGAAGCCAGAGGGAGATAGTCACCACCATGGATCCAGCGTGGTTCATAGTTCAGTCATTGATCTTCAGTAGTGGTGGGTCGTTGAGCATTGTTGTTCTGTTGACAATGATGGTGACCATGGCAATGATTACCACTTTTCAATGGTAGTACCAACTTATTTATAAGTCCGAAGTGGTCGAGTCAGCTCTCTTTTGAGTGACAGCTCAAATCCAAAGTGGTTGAGTCAGTTCTCTTTCGAGTGGCAGCTTCTGGCTCTGGGATCTCAGCAGAAACTCCTTTGTTCCCATTTTTTGGGCCTTGCCAGCAGATAAGAGGGAGCAGAGGTGCCCACCTGCATCCTGTTTATCACAGAACATGGTGGTATCATTCCTCAATTTTCCCATACCAAGCTGGAGCTATTTAGTCACAGGCCAGATCTTCTGCCAGTTTACTCTCCTGAGTACTCTCTTCCAGAAGCAAGCAGGTCTGGAGGAAGGGGCTTTCAAATGTTCCCAAGGGGATGTTGATTGTTACACGGTAGCACCCATCACTTGCCTCCTCAATAAATCAATCACAGTCTTATCACAAGTAATACCTCAGGAAGCAAGCTTTGAGCCAAACAACAAAGAAGGATTCTCACACAATGTTCCTCTTAAAGCTGTCAGCGAGATTTGTCTGTTTCTTGCATGGTTGTCCCTTAGCTTTCCATGCAAGCTCTCACAGATCCTTACTCTGTTATTTATTCTCATGCCACATCTAGTAGTTTTCTGCGGGAGGTAAGTGTTTACAATGAAAGGAGAACAAGTGTTTAGTGAATGAACAAAACTCATTTAACTTGTTAACTATGGAAACTGTGAACTTTCAAAGAACTCATGCATTTTTAGATGGTTGACATAAAAATAAAACAAAACCTGTAACACTGCTGTGTGATTGTGATTTACATTGTTGAACTCACATTGCTCTCTGTCATTCTTGCAGCTCACATGATTTCACCAAAGTGTTGAGCTTTTGTCCGAAGTGTAAATAACACACTTATCAATCTGTTGTTGCAGATTTGTTCTTTACTAACCTTTGTAAACATAAAGAGACTGTTAGTTATCACAAATGACAGAATATTCTTTTTTTATTTTTTTCTATTATTACTTCCTATTTCAATTTGATGTGGCTTTCTTTCTATGCTCCTGCAGATGAATGAGTTACTAAATTTTTATTGTCATGTAACATTCCTAAACATCATGGGAAGTCACAGACTGATCATGAGAAAAAACACCATTGTCATCTACAGCAAAGTAAAGTATATGACTGCTATAAAATGGAAATACTGAGAAAAATTATTAGAAATAAAATGCTATGTGTATAAAATTCTTATAATACACTACAGAGAGTCAGAAAGACATCTGCCAAGTTTCTCTTTTATGTGTTCAGTTTGCCCAGGCAATGAGATACTCAGCATTAAGTTTGCCAATAATTTAAAAGAATAGTTAACCATTTAGTTTTAATATCCAGAAGTTAGATGTACTGATTTCTCTTAAAATCTCAAAATTTTTGATTCTTTACCCCTGGTAAAGACAAGTCTTATGAATTGTTCTAAACTCTCTCACCTTTACAAATAAAAATATATATATTTTTTTTCCTCCATTTGTTTGGGAATATTTTCAGAATTTCCTTCAAACTTGAAAGAAACTCCAACATAAAATTCGTAATTGTTGGAAAAATTTCTTTAAAAAAATAGAGTAACTGGCAATGTTCAACTCTTAATAGGAAGCTATTATAATTCTACAGTGGGTATTATATAAAACATGTAAAAACATATGTTGCATATTGTATTATATGTACATAAAATATGATTAGAATTATCAACATCTATTTATTTACTAGAAATATAAATAAAATTCTGAAAACCCAAACTTATGAAATCATCCCTATGACTTTAAGCACGCCCATAGCCGCCTCATTAGGCAGAGACAATCTGAATTGTCTCAATTTTTCTTCATTTGTAGATTAAAGGAGATTCTATTGTATTATCAGCCTCCTCTCCATTTTCCCAATGCCACAAATCTTCTTGCTTCCTTTATACTTCAGACTGTTACCTGAATTTCTCAGACTTTTCTCATTAATCCTCTGATTGCTGTTTAATTTTTTTGATTGCCTTCGTAAGTGAACATTCACTTTGCTATTTCATTTTTCTTTGTTATGTTATCAGGCTTGGGCCATGGACCACTTCAGACTAACCAGTTTCAGATAGCCTATTTATGCAACAATTTTCACTCACCTTTCTATCTTACTAGCTGGTGTAATCCATGCCATATAAAAAGAAGGGGCCGTGTGCTTTCCTTCACAGATATAATTTCTCTTGTGTTTTCAATTTCCTCTGCTATGTTCTAATTCTTAAATGCTGGGATTTACAAATTACACATTATTTTATTGTTGACACTATTATCTTCATTGAAAGGAATAAAGTTTCTAACTTTGTGCTAAATTCAATTGGTTACACTGTTCAAGATGAAAATCGGGGAGTTAAAAAGTTAACATAGAGAAATTCATATAGCTCTGAAACTAAAATCTGTACTGAAAGAGATAGTGGAAGAGAGAAGAGGAATGAACTTTTAGAAAAAGATCCTGTCAATATTGCTTATATACCTGACATGCCCTAAAAGAGTAGGAATAAAAAAAAAAATAATCAAGTGTTCATAGTCCATAGCTGTTAGTGGGGAAAAGGAAAGAAAGGGAAGGGAAGGGAAGGGAAGGGAAGGGAAGGGAAGGGA
>NW_024885532.1:6001703-6004565 GCF_019232065.1 Centrocercus urophasianus
AAGGAAAGGAAAGGAAAGGAAAGGAAAGGAAAGGAAAGGAAAGGAAAGGAAAGGAAAGGAAAGGAAAGGAAAGGAAAGGAAAGGAAAGGAAAGGAAAGGAAAGGAAAGGAAAGGAAAGGAAAGGAAAGGAAAGGAAAGGAAAAAAGAAAAGGTTGTGCTATTAAAGGCCTTTGCAGAAAGATTCTAGCAGGATAAATTTAAGCATTCTGATAAAGTAGACAGTATAGTCTTCTGAACCTCTTAAAAGTCACCTTTCTCCCCATTGAATAAATCATGCTCAATGTTTTTAATGAAATAAATTTCAATCAAATAAATTATTTTGATAGATTACTGGGACAATTACCATTTCTCTAGGGAAATTCAGAATAGCTGTAATGTTAAGGGCAAAACTAGCTGTTTTTTACTAGTGATGTCTCCCTTTCTTTTGTGAAAATAGAACCTATTATTGTAGGAATATATTTTAGTAGGTAGTGGACATATCTGAAAGTGTTTTTTTTTTTATATCTCACATGTATATTTCATCTTCTTTAATCAAATTCCTGAAATACCAACTAAAAAAAAAAAAAAGATATTTTTAGACTGCCAATTTATTATACATTTTGTGTCTAGTATGTAACTCCATACCAATTAAAGAATATATTCAAAGATAGCTAGTCAGAATCCAACCTACATGATATAAAATAACATTAGTTGTAAAGAGTCGTTTTTATTGCGTGCATTAGATATTCAGTAACAAAATCTTCCTTATTGTACAATATCTTCATTCAACCTAAAATTCTTCTCTGTATTATAAAAGGATTTTCTATTTCCACATTTCAATACACTGAATAAATTCATTTAAGATATTAAATTGTTTACTTAATTACATAGAAATTAGATACATAATTAACATAACAAACCAAACATTTATTATAAAATGCAACACTATTTACTTAACAAAACATTTATTATAAAATGCAACACTATTTACTTAACAAATGATAAGTTATTGTTTGTTTGTACATTTGTTTTTTTTTTTTTTTTTTTTGTTTCCACCCCCCACTTACTTCTATTACTGACGTGCTAATGAACATGTCAGCATGCTTCTCCTCTTCAGTGTCAACTGGGAGTCTAAAAACATACCATATCTTCACGATCTGTCATGAACAGCAAGATTCTGTTTCTTAAATATGGTGCTACTTGAAAATGCTCTTTTTGGGTGCCTAGTTTAGCTTTTAGCCTTCTCTTCAGAAGAGTGAATCTCCTTTGTCACAAACATTAGGTATATAACTCATATGCTTCTGGCTGCCTCAATTGAATTGGATAACTATACATTACTGCATTAAGATGCATTGGATGTATGATTTGAGCCAAAGTATGTGCCAGTGTCCTCGATCATCTACAGCAACAATAAATGCTTATAGTTATAGGTTCCTAAATGCTTCTTTGGGTTTTACTAAAATCTGTGGGAGAAAAACAAAATAACATTTCTGTTAGTGATTTATCTTATTCCAAAATGGAACTCTAAATGAGATCCATTGAAGTTTACCCTAGAATAGTCTAGTTTTCTCCTTAAAATTTTCTCTCTCAAGAAGAGTATGAAGTCTAGAGTATGTGCAGTTACACATGTTGGTAAAATCCAGAATTATTTAAGAAAATTTCTACTGCATATAGAGAAGAACAAAGGTGCTCACAGATATTTTCAGAACATTCATATCACAGCTAGTACTGAGGTTCAGTACAAAGTGCAGCTTTGCCATTATTAAGCTGATTTGAAAACACACATAGGAAGATGACAAAATAAAGTGAAAATAAAGGAGTAAAAAACAACATAAAGGACATTAATTATGTTAACGAATTCTTACATTTGGATTTGAAAAGCTTCTAACCAGGAAATGCCTAGATTTAAGGTTTCTTATAGTCAGAGTATTGAACATTTTATAATATACAGTCCGTACTTAATGCTGCCTTTTTAAAAATAAAGATTGGGCAATAGATACAACTTGGTCATATAAACGTAGGAACTCTGCAGATTTCTGACTACCCTAAAGTGTCTGTTTCAGGCTGTGCTGAGGTACCTGTCTTCATTACAGTCAGAATTTCATATGTATGCTTCATTTAATTTCAGTGCTTTTTCATTTGCATATTTACAGTACTGGAGTCTTAGATATGTAAATCATTATGTGAATTCTATACTTATTGAATATAGGTAAAGTTTATTTACGTATCAAATAAAAACACATTTTGTGTTCTTTGCTTTCTTTTGCTCATAGGTCTCAAAAATGATTTTGTCTTGCAAGGTTCATTGGAGTGGAAATCATTTCATATGCTAAGAAATTTAAATGGAAATTTCTAAATACATGTATCTGAACCAAATTATGTAGATCCCTCCAAAACTAATGCCTCCTATTTATTTCCGTGGAAACAACAGATACAGAGAGATACAACAGATGCAATAACACTACTGGATAAAGAAAATTCTCAGCTACATAATTGTATCTTCAACAGTCAGCATCATTAACTGATTTGTACAGAGAAGCTGATCAAGATGTTCTTTATTTCATGGTGTGAGTGGTGTGAGAGTCATGGTTGTCTGGAATGTGACTTATCTTTCTCACTGCTGCCACCAGTGCTGAAATGTGCCACACATCACCTCACTGCTCAAATGTGCTGTTTTGTTTCCATAAGTTTTCAGCAGGTGCCAATGAATGTCAATGGGTGTAATTTTCTCTGCATGGAAGAATTCAATTACAATCCTTCTTATCATACACACTTCCACATAACATACCATTTTGTAAAGACTGCGTCTCTGCTGCCATGCATCACACATAAATAAATAGATAGATAGATAGATAGATAGATAGATAGATAGATAGATAGATA
>NW_024885532.1:6004575-6013961 GCF_019232065.1 Centrocercus urophasianus
ATAGATAGATAGATAGATAGATAGATAGATAGATAGATAGATAGATAGATAAAAAGCAACAGAATCATGGAGGGACGATTCAGCCTCTAATGTCATACCAGCAATATCCACCACTGACACAGTGGGCGAGCATAAGAAAATAGGAGGTATTACTTTTGGAACAGCACTTATAGACATTTTACTGAATTTCCTAGACATAGTTGTGCAGTGCAGTTTGAAATACCTTAAGACACCCAGGAAATCTACAAAAGACTGGCAGACATTGTAGTGATAGTCCAGTAGGCTTTTGTACTTCTACAACATAAGTGAAACGTTGACAGATACCTGGAAAGTTCAAATGAAGCTAGCTGGACAACTATTTCAAATAACTGAACCATGTTTGAATTTTTACCTTGGAATGAACTGAACAGCATTCTCTGCACCATCACCTGCATTCAGTGATAATCTGTTTTGTTATAACAAAACTGAACCTTAAGAGTATTTGCCTTACTGTAGGAACATAAACATGTATGGTGTGAAAACCTACATTCTATTTCTTCTTTGAATATATGTTATATATGTTAAAAAAATATAAAATTTTATTTGTTATAATATTCCAATTCCAAATTATTACTGTTTAACTAATAAATGCTACTTATTTTTCCCACCTTGCTTTTAGGTAGTGCAGTACAATCAGACAATGTCATCTCAGTATCAAATAGTAACAGCAAGGTAATCTACTAGATTATTCAGAGCCTGCAGTATCTCAAATATAATCTACTGATTGATTACCTACAAAAGAATATTCCAAAGTTTTATGAGACACTCTGCTGTGCAATATTAATAAATGCAACCAAGCTGACTTTCATGTTCTATTTCTTCATAACATTTTATGGAATAACAGCAAGGGCAAGTCACTACAATGATAACATTTTTTATAAATTATATTATTTTTACATTATTTTAGCAATAACAGTTGTGGATACGAAAACTGGTATTGGAAATCTAGTTTAGAAAAAACAAACCTCTTGCAATCTAGCATTCAATTTATGAAAAGTTGAGCTTATCTCTTTGTTGCATGTACAAATTACTGAATTATTATAAAATAAGCTTCCTACTATTGGAAAAAATGTTAAACTTCTGTACCAGGCCATGCATTTTAAAAAGTTCTCAAAAATCCATTTTAAAAGGGCAGCATATTCATAACATAACCATAGATGTTCTCTTCTATCTGAAGATTATCTGTCCGGGAAATTGAAAGTTCTCTGTTCAGAGACATCTTGATTATTTTCCTGTAGATTCATTTTAATGCCTTTTTTTTTCCCCTTCTTTCCTTAGCATTAGTAAAGGACAGGATGTAGGCTGTTGTTAGTCAGCAACATAAATAAAAGAGAGGCCAAAGATAGCCTCCATAAGGCTAACTTGATTTATTCCATACAGACATTTTTTCCATATGGCTTATTCTATGTTTGCTCTTTTCTTGCACTGGCTTTCCATATGGCAGTGCCTCTTTCCAAAAATTGTTCCCATCTCTCATTAACATCCTAGATTTTTGAAAAATGAATGAAAACATGGGTCTGTCTACTGTTAAGATATTTGTAATTTTGAAGTTGCGGATACTGGAACTGATGAAACTACTTATATCACAGCCTGAATTATAATTTAAAATTAATTTAAATTTGTTCTCATTCTCTCTCATCAGATTACAGAATTCTTAATTCAAATGTTCAAACTCAGATGTGGACATGATCAAAACGACATCTGAAGAAGTTTCATTTGTAGGAGTAAATGAGTCACAAGCACAGATACAGTAAAGAGAATCATCCAGTTGTATATGTTCATCAACAGTCCTTTATTTACCTCCTTTTCTTTCTGAAATTTCTGTTGGATATGCTACTGCAAAATCTTTGTTTTGTATTTTTGGAACTTGGATTAACCTGTCATTCTGCCTGAAAGAATACAAAATCTCAGCATGACAACTTGTTATTTATTTCATACCAAATTTCTCAGATGTTTTATGTCATCACACACGTGCCTACCATGTTCTTATTAAACTTTGTGATCACAGTGTTTATTGCACTTTTCATTATTCTACCTTTTTTTCCCATTTCTTTTTACACTAAAACATGATTTTAAGTTGTAGTTGTCAGCGAGGGCTACTCTGAAAGTAATGCCTCCTATTTTCTTATGTTGGCCCATTGTGTCTGAAATGAATACTGGTGGCATGGCAGTAGAGGATAAATCTGCCCTCCAGGATTCTTTGCATTTTGCTGCTGAGATGCAATAGATGGCAGCAGAGGGGCAGCTTGACAAAATGGCATCTGACATGGAAGTATGTGTGAAGCAAGAGCACGTCACTCAATTCCTTCATGTAGAAAAAATTAAACCCATTGTTATTAATTGAATCTTAATGTATGTTTATGGAAACCAAATAGTGAGTGAGAGCACAGTGAAGTAGTGAGTGGTTTTTCAGCCGTGGTGACAGAGACATGAATAACAAACCAATCAGTGCAGATTTTTACAATCAGGTTCTTGTACATCACTGGAGAAGATGCATAACTAATGGCAGTGATTAAGTTGAAAAACAGTGTTTTGCTCTATCAGATAGTGTTACTGTGCTCTTTATATCTGTTGTAGTTTCCATGTAAGCAAATATTTTTTCTGATTTGAATGCACAACATATTTCTTCAAAACTCTATTGTTTTGTATTTATTTCAGTAATATATTAATTTTTACTTAGTATGAGGAACATCTCCCACCTATCCATTTATTTTGCTGTGCATGTCAGAGCACAAATTAAATATTAAATTTGAGTCATTAATAGATGAAATAAAAAATATTCACTAAGCCATGCAGAGAGAATATCCAAAATTTAAGATGAAAACAACATACAAAAAACTAATTACAACTGACTGTAATGATGAAAGAAACAATTTTTTTTTTTTTTTTTTTTTTTTTTTTTTTGTACTGTGAGCCTCCTGTGAACTTCGTAGATGCAGGGATTCAACTTTAAAAGAAAACAAATGCACTGTAGTTTGAAAGTTCTCTCTAAAACATAATCAGTTAGCAGCTGTGACTGTGAAGAAAAAAAGAACTAAAAGAAATAAACAAAGAGAATTCCAAGTATTTTGAGGTTTTAATATAATGAAATTAACCACAGTAGTCACTTTGTCCCTCCCAGCCGTAAATAAATTAAATTAATGAAGCTGCTGCACATAATATAGCTGCTCTTTTTGGAATCAGGACAGATGAAATGGACTTCATTAGACATGTCCTTGTGATAAAATCAGAGATCACTCCCATGCCAGCTGGATTTATTCTTCTGAATACAAAAATACATGATATATAGAAAGAAGCATTATTATTCGAATGCCTTGTTAATTGATTAAACTATTTGCTCAGGTATAAAACACTCAGTTAAACATAGGATCAATCACAATGCTTGTATTCTGAAAATGCAGTTAAATTTTCTTTTGTAGAATTTATAATACTGCTTAATTTCAGATAATATATAATTATTTAGACCTTAAATACAAAATATATTATGCATTATTTTTAATATAATATGAATAAATAATTGACTGATACTGATATATGTATAATAGAATGCCAATAATACTTTATTTTGAAGTTGTATTATCCTTCAAGTTAAATTCATCATTTGAAACATTGTAGAATCATTTTTAAATCCATTTAAATAAAAATGGACCATGCTAAATTTAATGTATAACAGAAACCATTTCTAGTAAGTAACACAGACAGGATGCTAACCATGAACAAGAAGAAGGCTGAGGTATATAATAACAGTTTTGTTCTCATCTTCCCTTGTAACTACTCTTTCACACAGTTCTTGAGCAGGTGAATCACAAGGTGAGAACTTGGGTTACAAAGTCCCTGCCTCTGCAAGTGAAGATCAGGTTCATGACCACCTGAGGAACATAAATATCCATAAATCTATGGGTTTCCATGAGAAGTGTCCTAGATTTCTGAGGAAATTGGCTAATACAGTCACCAAGACACTCTCAATGACATTTGAAAAGTCACGGCAATGTCACACTCAATTCCTGAATTGAGATCAGTGACTTGTGATGTCTCTCAGGGGACTGGGACTTTCTGAGACTTTCTGGGACTGTTCGTTATTATCTTCATTAATTACACTGGCAGTGTGATCGAGTGCACCCTCAACATGTTTGCAGATGACACCAAGCTGTGTGGTACAGTCAGCACATCTGAGGGATGAGATGCAATTCAAAGAGAATCTTTGTCAAAAGATTCAGTTATATTCAATTTGTTCTCTCCTTATACAATGCGAAAGACTCAAAATCTTCAAAATTCAGCAACTTCTGATTATTTTACTCTTTGGCAGTAAGCAAGTTCATCCTTCTAGTGATCTAGATACTAATATGTTTTGCATTTTTCTTCCATGACCTTTTTTCTCAACTCAGCTATTTCTTCCTCTTTTAGTCTGAAGTTGTGTTATTAGCTGAATTCATTAAATACTAGTCATCTTTTTAATAAACATTTATGTCTTATAATTTGTATTAAAACATATTAGTGCTACTAAACTAAAATTTTCAGATGTTTTGGAGATGGGAAACATAAACAAAGTTGAAGTTACAAATCAAATAGAGGGAAACAGACTGTGGGAAAATATTGTCGTGTAATAGTAGGAATGAATGTCTTCATTAAGGTCAGGGCCTCCACTAAATTTTTTCAGCTATGGGTTTGGTTTTACCATCATCTTCCCTACTGTCATATGACTGCTAAATATGGCCTTTACATCACAGCAGTTCTGTTTCTGTACCCACTACAGAACTGGGTTGGAGAACTAAAGCAGACAAAGGCAGGAAAAAAAACAAAAAAACACAAAAAAACAAAAAAACAGATTTCCACAGCTTTGACAGCTTCCTGTTAAGAACATTTGTACAGAAACACACACATGCACAAAGTTTCAGGATGGAAGATGCATTAAAAGGCCAAAAACAGGCTATCAGCAGAAAAACATCTTTTGTTCCTGAAATCAGTTTCTCCACCAAATAGTTATAAGTGGATCTGTACCATCTCTGAAAGCATTATTCTATCTTCTTTTATCTGCGTTTGTTGAACACGTTGCTATTCTACCTCTCATTTTCATCACAAACCCAGAGAATAATAACTTAACTGTACTCTATATGCTAAGATCATTTTCATTCAGAACTGAATGCAATTGTTTAAATGCCTAAACTTATGGTATAATTTGAACTTGAAACATTTGCTTCCCGACTGTATTCAGCTTGATTTTCTGCTTTTCTTTTAGATCTGGAGAGGAACTTTTGTGCTGACAGCTGGTCCATTTTTTCCACCTATATCTGTCTAATAAAATGTGCACTTCTTCCTCTCTGTGATAGAAAAATCTCTTTTCAGCATTTTTATGCTCAGAAGCAGCTGAGGAACAGCAAACATTTATTGTTTAGAAGCATGATGAAATTTAGTGATTTAATTTACTCAACAGAAAATAAAAGGCAAAAACAGAAACAAAATAAAATAAAACCCTCACAAATGCACATCTTCGCTTTTGCCAGCAATAAATATTTAAGGAACAGTTGAAGAATAAGCAGACTATCATATCCTGTACAGAAATAGTTGATATGGTCAAAGTTATGACTCGGACTGGTTCTAACATACTCACATAAACGCCGCAATCTATGGGATATTTCATCAACATGCTGCTTGATGAAAGTTATTTTCTCAACTTGATCTCAAGTCTTGAGCCATCCATACTAGTGATTTTTGTTTGGGATGGGGACGAGAGAGTTTGTCCATGCACCTGTATGAAAACAGATTTTTCTGTATCTTAAAGCTGAGAACTGCTCCAAATTCTATCATTATAATTTATTTAAGTACTCTACATTGCTGATGCTTACAATATAAATGTCTAAGATTTACCTCCAAATTCCAGATGTATCATCACAATAAGAGATGTAGCAAAATTCTGAAAATACCTCTATAGAGCCAATGGTGCATTAGCACTGTGCTGTGCTTTGGGTCATTGTATTTCACAATTTTAGTCTTTTGTGGTACTACAACATTTTCATGGGGGAAAAAGAATGTGTCTTTAAAATACTTGCTAGAAAAATGCAAAACAGAAAAACAGAAAAAAGCCCACATAAAGCCATCTCATGTAATTTGTCTATTAAAAAACAATCTGTAGATCAATACATAATACAGTTCTTACACTCATTCAAGCTGTAACTCTATTCAATAGGGGAGAAATCACAAAATATGCGTGAATGATTAGTGCATATATTCTGTTATATTAAAATAACAGTTGTTACATTGAAAATCCTGCATTCAATTTCTGCATTTTATGTCGACCACAACATCCTCCCAAATGAGATCTAATTTCAACAAAGAACAAAATTTATCAGAGTAATTCATGGCAGCGCAGCATTTTCTAACAAAAGATTTCAAGCAGCAAGAACTCCTAACATTAACATATTTCTGTCAGATTTGGAAATCAAATATCACCATTAAAATTTAACTGGATACTGACAAGAAGTTTTGTTAAATGCAGTTTATCTGAAACTAATTATTTCCATGCATGGTTGTATTAATTTTTTTAATTTTGTCCAGTTTATAATTTATGAGTTAGAGCAGTTTACTGTGTGTTTTAACAAATACAACACAATCTATATAACATCAAAAAACAATTTCTTCAATGGTACGTCACCTAGAAATAAATGTATATTTTGTCAAACAATGTTATTTGTTGTTGTTGTTGTTGTTGTTGTTGTTGTTTTCAAAGATTCTTTTATAAATATTCTAGCATATTGTTCTGTCTTTAAATCATGTGGCTAATATAAATAACATTATTGAATATAATAAACTATAATCTAAATATTTTGATGAAAGTTAGGTATTCTGTCATGCTTAAGGATCAAGATGGATGAAACAAAGACTTTTGTTCACAATCAACTGTAAATTTATTTACTAAAATGCCATTTTTTACCTGAGAAGTGATTGAAAAATGTTTTCTGCAGATCTAAAAAATCTAAACTCACAAATATCTAAAATATTTTTATTTTCATTATGTACACACTACTATTATCATATGACTTTGAAATGTTCAGTCTCCACTGCTCACATAAACAAACAAACAAACAAACAAAAGAAACATTCAACTCTCTCAAATAACATTGTCAATTTTCAATAACGAAATTCTGATTTTTTTTAATGCTGTTCTCTCATTCATTGTTGATAGGGCAATGCAGGTGATGACATACACAACAAACAGGAAAGCAGGGAGAATGCAGTTTGGAAGAGAAATAACACCCTTCTGGAAATCTGAGTAGTGCAAAAAGTACCTAAAAAATGACTATGGTAGACTGCCTCCTTGTATGGACTACAGGTGAAATATTTGTTCAGAGGCTTTCTACAATGGTTAGAAAGAAGTGCAGCATTACTACAGCATTACTACAAAAATACAACATTACTACAAACTGGCAGGCAGCAGAGACATTGTCTGAATGGGGTACCACAGGGTAGTGATCAGGGTGAAAATTTAGCAGTTGTGTTTTCTTTGAATGGAGGAGGATCTCAGATGTAAATATAAAAACATTACTTGGTATATTTCTGTTAAACTCTAAAGTGAATTATACAGGTGCCCTAGAGCCTTATAACCATATGGGTACTATGCTAGCTTGACAGGCTATGGACAGAAAAAAAGTCCTGCCAAGAAAAATAACTGAAAGCAATCTGTGTTTCATCAGCCTCAAAAAAATAGCATAGCTTATTTTTCAAGTGCAGTCTTTAGTTTGTTGCAATATTCTGCTGCTTAAAAATATTCTCTCACTATTTGTAAAGCAACTAATTAAAGAAACTAGTTAACAGCCCTATGTACGTCTGCTTCAGGCAGTAAGTTGTCCTAGAAATGAGGTAGAAACTGATGGAAACTGATATATGCACAACTGCATCTCTTCCACTGATTCTACTTGCCTCTCTTGTCAGTAAACATCAGGTGCTGCGTGGTCACCATCTTTTTTTTTTGTCCTTTGACTCAAATGCAATTCTTCTTAACTGTTTTCAGTTTCAAGAATGGAATATATGCCTTATAGCTATCAGTTTAAGTCTTGCCTGACATAAACTAACATAGTTACAGCAGTTTAGAGGTTGCTCCTCTGTCATTCTCTTGCCTCTATATGTGAGTCCTTGCTACTATGTCCCTACTGTCAGTTCATTTCCACCATTATGAAATCTAAGTGCCCTTTTCTGAAGGGCATGCCCTTCTCTGTGAGCCACACAAGCTCAAGTTTTTGGGTCCTGTAATGAAGAACATCAATATTAATTACACTTTATTCAATCTTGTCTATGTCATAATCCTTTTGAACTATCAGGAAAATTGGATCCCTGCTCAAAAAAAACTTATTTAGCATAAATTTTACAGATATTTCAGAAAAGCCTATCTGTCCTACAGAGGAGACAGATGCAAACCACGGAAAAGACAATAAACAGATATCTTTTAGAATCATAGTTAATTCCAGTGTGTGCAAATTAATTTCATTGCTCTTGGGGACTATTAAAACATGAAATCTTAATCTTAGAAATTTAAGAGCAAATATACATTATTTGACTTTGAATATTTTTGGTATTTTCCATTGTAGGAACTTGTCATGCTTCACTAGGACTTTTTTTGGTCTTAGACATTTCAGAATATTATTCAGAGTATTATGTAATGAAGTCCCCGCAGTCCTTCTGAATCAAGTCAATATAAATTATTCCAGTTCATTCCAGAAATCAAGCCAAAGGCTCTGTTTACTCATGTTTCTGAGAATTAGATGCCATTTATAACACTGTCATTCTTTTTCACTTGTCAAAGTTCCTTTCTAGTATCCACTGTACTATTCTTTGTAGCTGGCTTTCCAATATTAGCACACCATTTATTTTCCTTTTGGCACACATTTCATTTGACGTGAAAAGCAAGGCACGTGGAAAGTAAGAAGCAAAAGTGGTCTGAGAACTGGAGCAGCACACATGCGCAGAAGTAATAAAAACAGAAATTTTAGAGGCCATGTAATGGCAGCTAATATGTGAGGAATACTGTGACCACCAACTGTAGATCAGCTCTAAAGTGGCCTTTACAGAAGTGGATGGTGGCATTATCTTTTCATATCTGAAGTAGCAAAGGGGAAACTACACTGATTTCACTGCTGGATCGACAGAGCATATCTACCAATTCTATCCTTTGCTGTTCATATTCTAGCCATGGTTAGATGCATTTTATTTATCACTCCAGTAGGTTTTTGTTGTTTTGTCTGCAACTGTACTTCTTGTCTGACATATTCTTGTATGAAATTTTTGTTGTGTTCTCTTCATTTTTTTCCCACTTTTTATAATTTGAATGGGTCTTTTTCCTTTTCTTTTTCCTTTTC
>NW_024885532.1:6013971-6023946 GCF_019232065.1 Centrocercus urophasianus
CCTTTCCCTTTCCCTTTCTCTTTTCCTTTCTCTTTTTCCTTTTGCCTTTCTTTTTACTTTGGCCATGATTTATGATGATTGTATTTACATTTTTTATTACATTTATTATTCCCTCATTGACAAGAGCATATAGTCAACAAGATTCTAATTGCATTTGTTGGGTTTCTAAACACATTTCAAGCTGGAACTAAATGATGTATGTTATAAAAAACAACAGTAGGTTTTTTTTAGATTTCCACTCCTTTTCTCTTACTTCAACCTTTTTTACTCTTTTAGAAATTTTTAATATAAATCCCATTTTGTTAAGGATGTATAATTTCTGTATGATAATATATATATTTAAATGTGTTTTGCACATTTTAGTTACTCACGAGTAATCTGAATGCCCCTTTTTATCAGAAATTACATAATAGAAGTACATTCAGCATACTCGCTGCAAGTATTGCAACACCTGAAACATTACAGCTTATCAACTGTTTTGATTTGAAGATAAAACTTATTTTCTAAAAACAAAATTATGTTTCAGTAAGCAACTGACCTGTCATAAATGGAGACTGGAAGTAACAATCATATATTTACAATTTCATAACTGAAATATTGAATCTATTAACACACAAAAAAAATTAGAATATTTCTAAATGGAAACAATACCCTTAACAGCAAGACATGTAGCAAAGGGATTATATTATCGTCTTTTGTACAGACTGGGTACTGATAGTACAAACTGTACTAACTGTCTTCTGGCCTCTTTGCCTTAGTTTTAAACAACTCTAGTCTGCTACTTTAAACTGGTGCTTGAAAGCAATAAGCAGCTTTTTAGAAGGTTTATTTATTAGTCATCTCCACCAACAATAATATCTCAACTGGTATTGCAATACTATCCATAGCTTCCATCCAAAATTCATATACACTGGAAATTCTATAGATAAATAGAGTGACACTTTCTTTTAAAGATTTTGAAGAAATTCTGTTTGAAAAGCAATTCTCTTCCTCTAGTTTAATTGCCTGAGATATGTGGTTACTTACTTCATACTGATTCAGAGAAAATATTATATGTATTACATATATTATATATTCTGTATCATATGTGGAAAAAGCTAGACTGCCATGTGAAAATTTGAACTTAGATAATATTTACCATATCTCATTTGATGATATGCTTCTCTGGAGAGCAGCTTTGAAATATGCTAAAAAATCTTGTATGACTATGAGTTTTTTTATATTATAGATCACAGAATCACAGAATCACAGAAATACCAAGGTTGGAAAAGACCTACAAGATCATCCAGTCCAACCATCCACGTATCACTAATAGTTCTCATTAAACCTTATCCCTCAACACAAAATACAGAAGACTGGAGGCTTGCCAGTGTGACTCCCATCTACAAGAAGGGTTGTAAGGAGGATCTGGGCAACTACAGGCCTGTTAGTCTGACCTCAAAGCCAGGGAAGGTTATGGAGCAGGTTGTCTTGAGGGAGATCACACGGCATGTGCGGGACAACTGGGGGATCAGACGTAGCCAGCATGGGTTTACGATGGTCAGGTCCTGCTTGACCAACCTGATCTCCTTCTATGATCTGGTGATCCATCTGGTAGATGAGGGAAAGGCTATTGACGAAGTCTACCTAGACTTCAGCAAAGCCTTTGACACTGTCTCCTACAGTATACTTTTGCAGAAGCTGACAGCCCGTGGCTTGGATGGGTCCTCTCCTGGCTGGATAAGGAACTGGCTGGAAAGCCAGGCCCAGAGAGTGATGGTGAATGGAGCTAAATCCAGCTGGTGACCTGTCATGAATGGTATTCTCCAGGTGTCAGTCTTGGGGCCTGTCCTCTTCAATATCTTTATTGATGACCTGGATGAGAGCACTGAATGCACTCTCAGTAAGTTTGTGGATGACACCAAGTTGGCTGGAAGTGTCGATCTGCCTGGGGGTAGCAAGGCCCTACAGAGGGATCTGGACAGGCTGGATTGCTGGGCTGAAGCCAATGGGATAAGGTTCAACAAGACCAAATGCCGGGTCCTGCACTTTGGCCGCAACAACCCCAGGAGATGCTACAGGCTTGGGGCGGAGTGGCTGGAAGACCGCGTAGAGGAAGTGGACCTGGGGGTATTGGCTGATGCTCAGCTGAACATGAGCCAGCAGTGTGCCCAGGCCAAGAAGGCCAATGGCATCCTGGCTTGTATCAGAAACAGTGTTGTCAGCAGGAACAAGGAAGCGATTCTCTCCCTGTACTCAGCTCTGGTGAGGCTGCACCTTGAGCGCTGTGTCCAGTTTTGGGCCCCTCACTGCAAGAAAGACATTGAGGCCATGGAGCGGGCTAGATCATACGAATAAATGGGAATGTGATTTGCACATTAACCCATGGGAAAATCCACACATACTGCCAAAGCTATACCAAATTATACTTTCAGCCACTCAAACCCTTTGTTCATCCTCCACAGTCTCATACAACATCTAAATATGCTGCGCTAGTTTATATTTAGACACAGTGATATTCTAAATGAGATTAAGTTTGTCATGAGAAAACAATATATAGTATTAGACCAATTTACTTATGAAATGACACATTCTCAGATATACAAAATCTTCTCCGAGTTTTAAATTACGGTGTTAAGACAATCAGGTTTAAGACAAAGGTCTTAATCAAATCAATTCCCACAGATGACAACATCTCAAAAAGATTGGGATTTGTAAAGAATTTCCTTAATTTAATTCACACACTCATTCTTTCAAGTGTCTAGATTATTTAGTTTCTGTGGGAAAAAAAAAGCAACACGACAGAATTAAAAAAAAAAGAAAGAAAAAAATAAAGATTATAAAAGACTCATTTGTTAAATTAACAGTTATTTAGAAAGAACTGTCAAAGAGTAAGGGAAAATAGGTGTTCAAAAAGGTAAATCTATATAAATGTTATGCTGGTTGTCTAAATAAATACAGAAAGCCATTCAAGGCTTTAATGCCTTATTATTATTATTATTATTATTATTATTATTATTATTTTTGCCTAAAATCAGCCAGTAGATATTTTTAAATGCAAACTACAGAAATAATGCATTTCCTATGGAAAATTCTATCTAATTCAGAATCTACGATGTGTTTTGACCCTTTCCAATCCCTTCCTTTATTTTGCCTGCCCGATATTTTTAATAAATTCCTTTCTGAAAGGGATGTCCCTGCATGTATTTGTAAAAATTCAATGGCTTAGTTTGGTGTTTATCTCTGGAGCAAAATAAACCTGGAGATCAAGAAGGAACAACTCCATAAATGTTTTTATTTCTTATACCTACACCAGTCTTTGTCTTCTTTTTTCCTTTTTTAAATCTCTGATGCAGATTATATAGTCATGTCACAGTGGCCTCCTTCCTTGTATATTATCTTTATTTTACTGAACTTGAGATTTTTTTATACAGCAGAAATAGATCTTCACGTTTTCTATGGACACAGATTCCCTATGGTCTGCAGATTTTGGAGGGGAATATCCTGAAAAGGGAGTGAAAATTACATTTCTTTAACATTATTTCTCAGCTCCTGCATCACAAATATGATAGCAGTATAGCACAAATGATTATTAGGTTTTGAAAATACTTAGCAATCTAAAGCAAAAAAGTAAGCAAACTTCTTGAAGAAAACCTTGAATTTTCTTCTTCAACCTCAGTTAGTCCTTTCCAGCTTTTAAAAACATATGACGGAACCTATTAACAAAATATTTTTGCTTTCATAGTGAATGTAATAGAGTATTTGATTTCTTCAACTAATAGATCACTACCTCTGAATAGTTCAGTCACTCATCTAGAAAACCATCAACAGAACTACACAGTTGCTTTGTGACATTTGTTTATGCACATTTGTACACCAACTCTAATATTGTGACAAATTGTTCCATTTTAGCAACAGAAGTCTCTTGAATGCCTTTTAATAAATAAGCCTATTGAAGTTTGGCTGCAGAGGTTAAAACAATAAAATCTTAAGCAATATTATTGACTTTTTTTTTTTTTTTTGTAATCTTAATGTGTTTAAAGAAATTTGCTGCCCATGAAGTTAAGTCAAGTTTCGATGTGAAAAATATATTTTAGACTTCTTTGAATGATCTCAGTATGTGCAGACCGAACTTCTTTTCCAACTTTGAGCTGAATGGAAGAAAACTTGTATGAAATAGTGAGATCATTATCCCGTTACACAACAGTTAAGAGTATACATTTCAGAAATCGGGTACTTACAGCTGACCTGATTAGCTTTAAAGCATATGAAGTATGAATAAAACTTGTTTCTGGCTTTGCCTTCCTCCTATTAGTTTCTTTTGTCCTCAGATGCTTTGTTATAGTCCAAAGAGATTAAGAAAGTCCTGAAGTGCCTTTTGACTACAGGATGGGCTAGCTAGATTTGAACTGTTGATTTACGCATCATTGATTTACACATCTTTGAAATGCCAAGGTTTAGACTGGATCATACAGTTCTTTTGCAGGTTAATGCTTCTTCAGAAGTTATCTCCAAAGTATGAATAAGACTAGGAAAAGCAAAACTAAAAAAAGAAGTGTTTCTTTTATTAATGAAGCTCAAATACAGACAATGGAGAGAAAAACAAGACAAAAAGAACCCCAAACATACACACACACACACACTAAACAAACAAAAAAAACTTTATGGAAAGGAAAAGAAAACAGAACAGTAGAGCAGTTGTTGTGATTTACTTTGGCAGTAACCATAACTTACAGGCTCAGAAGTAAAACAGAAAAATAAAGTAACAAACAGAAAAGCAACTGAACTTCTGGTCTCAGTGTTATAACTTCATGGGCATATATTAGCACAACACTCCTAAGGTTACATGAAATTATGTCTTAATTTTTTATTACTCATAAAAGTTGTTTTTTTTCTTTTTTTAATTGCAGAGATAATTTTCTTCAATTGATACTAATTTCTGACAGGTTTTAATTAATTCATATTTGCAGGAATGAACTGGTCTTCCTGTTTTAAAATCCTTTTGTGGAAAGATTAAGTAGAAAGCCATTTCCATAAGCATATGATATCCGTAAGAAAGGTAGACTCAATAAAAATAACATATTTTTCTTAATAATTTTCTTCTCTGAGTGAGAAAACATTTTAAATAATGTTGGTCTGAAAGTAGTTCTTGATGTATTGAATGACGTCATAACAACAAGAAAATAGAATAAGATTTTACACAGGATTAGATGTTCAAATGACTGACTGAACTTCAGAAATATAATTTTAATTTCAAACATTTCCTACAGTTTTTCTTGTTGACTATCTCTGCGGTAATACCCTCCAAAAGGCTCTATAGGGAAATCTTATCCAGCTTGGAAAACCATTCTGACTCCAAGAACCTACACTGTACGTAAGAAAATGACATAGGTGCACTGAGTTATGCCAGTAGAGACCATTTTGATGTTCAGTTGTATTCTTCTGGATATGTTTAAATTTCTCAAAGCAAGGAAACAGAAATAGAACAGACCACTTAATGTTTCTTCTGCCTTTATAGAGAGAAGTGTTATTTTCCTACCAGAGCAGACATTATATCATCACAAGGATTTTGAAGAAGTGAATTTCAGTTCATGCATTCATCTATAGAACACAAGGATGAAGATGAACATTCACATACACACTCACTTTTTTGATGAATTGCATTTTATTACAAGAAAATATGTAAAGTCTTAACATAAATGTCACTGCACGTGAAGGAGAATTTAAATACTAGAAATAGCACAACATATACTCCTTCTTTCCTGAAAATTCCTTATTTCTTAAGGAGAAAAAAAAATTAAGAGCTTACTAAAGGTATTTATACATATCAGATTAAACCAAATTATCCAGATTAAATCAGATTAAACACACCTAGAACTGAACTTGGCCAATAAGTTTAAGGATAACAATAAATATTTCTATAAATACATCAACAGCAAGAGGAGAGCTAGGGAGAATCTCCATTACTTGTTGGATGCTGAGGGCAACTTGGTGATTAAGGATCAGGATAAGGCTGAGGTACTTAATGCCTTCTTTGCCTCAGGCTTTAATAGCAAGACTTGTTCCTTCCTGAGAACACAGCGCCCTGAGCTGGTAGATACGGATGGGGAAAAGAATAGGCCCTGTGTCATCCATGATGAGATGGTTTTGGACCTGCTCTGAAAGCTAGACACTCACAAGTCCGTGGAGCCAGATGGATTGCATCCTAGAGGCTGAGGGAGTTGGTGGATGTGGTTGCCAAGCCACTCTCCATCATCCTTCAATAGTTCTTGCTAACTGGCGATGTCCCAGCAGACTGGAGTCTGGCAAATTTGACGTCCATCTTCATAAAGGCTGGTAGCTACAGACCTATCAGTCTCACCTCAGTGCCAGGGAAGGTTATGGAACAGATAATTTTGGGAGTCATCATGGACCAGTGTCATGGTTCTATATTTTTTTTTGTTTGTTTTTTTGTTTTTGGGTTTCAGTATTCCACATCAAAACATCATGTAGTGTATGGGGCATTAAAGTGTCACTACCCCAGTTCCAAGTACCTATCCCTGTACATTACAGCAGTCATGGGATCTGCCCCTTCCGGGTGGGGGGGGCGCTCTTTTGCTGCTTTGCAGTGGGTGCTGGAGGGTGCTTTCCTAGCCCTTCCAAGCTTTTCAGGTTTGACTCAGTCCCGGGAACTCTCTCTCTCATCTTGTCTGATTTATTAATCTCAATTTCAATTAAATTGTATATATTGTGTTATCTTGTATTCCAATATTACATTAAAATAAGTTTTCCTCCATAGATTGTTGCCGCTGCTCTTTTCCTCCCTTCCTTCCCATTTTTATGGGACTGGGGTGGGGGGGGGAGGGCAGAGGCCTGTCGCCCCTGTCACGGACATAGATTGATCTGGTCAACTCCGTGACAACCAGTTAAAGGTTAACCAGGGGATCAAGCCCTATCAGCATGGATTTATGAACAATAGATCCTGTTTGTCAAATCTGATTTCATTCCATGACAAGGTGACCCGCTTAGTGGATGAAGGTAAGGCTGTCGATGTGGTCTACCTGGACTTCAGTAAAGCCTTTGACACTTTCAGCCACAACATTCTTGTGGAGAAGCTGGGTGAAACAGTGGCTGGATGGCGGGGCCCAAAGTGTTGTGGTCAATGGAGTTAAATCCAGTTGGTGGCTGGTCACGAGCAGTGTCCCCCAGGACTCTGTACTGGAGTCACTTGTGATTAATATCTTTATTAACTATCTTGATGAGGGGATTGAGTGCACACTCAGTAAGTTTTCAGAGAACACCAAGTTGGGAGGGAGTGTTGATCTGCCTGAGGGGAGAAGGGTACTACAGGAGGACCTGGATAGACTGGGCCAAGGTAAACTATATGAGTTTCAGTAGGACCAAGTGGTGGGTCCTGCATTTTGGTCACAACAACCCCAGGCATCCCTACAGCCTTGTGAAGGAGTATCTAAAAAGCTGCCTGATGGAATGGGACTTTGGTGTACTGATGGACAGTTGGTTGAATATGAGCCAGCAGTGCAGCTGGGTGGCCAAAAAGACCAATGCCATCCTGGTTTGTATTAGGAATGGTGTGGTGATCATGACTAGGGAAGTAATCCTGCCCCTGTACTTGGCACTGGTAAGGCCTCACATCGAGTACTGTGTTCGGTTTTGGGCATCTCAATTCAGAAAGGACATTGAAGTTGCTGAAGCAGGTCCAAAGAAGGGCACCAAGGCTTGTGAAGAGCTTGGAGAATATGCCCTATTGAGGAGCTACTAAAGGAACTGGGGCTGTTTAGTCTGGGGAAGAGGAGTCTGAGGGGAGACCTTACTGCTCTCTTCCAGTATCTGAAAGGTGCTTACAATGAGAGTGGGGTTGGTGACAGATGACAGGACAAGGGGAAATGGCCTTAAATTGAGCTAGGGGAGGTTTAGGTTGGATATCAGGAAACACTTCTTTACAGAAAGGGTTGTTAAGCACTGGAATAGGTTCCCCAGGGAGGTGGTTGAATCATCATGTTTTTAAAAAATCATTTGGATGTGGCGCTCAGGGACATGATTTAGCAGAGGGTTGTTTGAGTAGTTTGGTTGGGTCATGGTTGGACTCAATGATTCTGTTTACTTTCTTCAGACTGTTGGTAGTCTATGTCTTCAGAAGTTGTCCCACTGTGTATATTCCTGAATTCTACTGCTTTCATAGATACAAATTACTTTGGATTTTGTGGAATTATATTATCTTCAGTGAATATGTTTTTATCTTAAATCTCTCAAATGGTCCAAAATATTTAAGTTCATAATATCTACTGGGTTTTAAATGGATGAAGCTGCATAAATGTACTAAGCTTCATATCTTCATTTAGCAATGATTGTAAAGACATCCTCGGCAAATCCAAATGGAATTCACAGCTAATCTTTGAATCAAGGAACATCAAGGAAAAGATGACTGGTATTTGTCCAGTTTTTATATAATGTCAGACTAAAAAGGGATTTGAAAATGAAAGTTAATTTCTGCTTAATGTACATATCAGCATAATACAGACTTTGATATACATAAAATAATATCTTGAAACCTCAGTGAAGGTCAAGGCTCCATTGCATTTGGCTGTCCACCAACACAAAGAAAGTGACAATTATTCTCAAAGGCTTAACAATTTAGTCCTGGAAATGATTACTTAATTGCAAACTATTTGTAATTACTGCACAATTGATGAGTCTGATTTCATACACAACTGTTAACAATTTGTTGTCTTAAGAAATAGAAAAGAAATAAAAAATAGAAAAGAAAAACAGATACAATAGCTCTCTTTTGTAGGCATAATACTGGTGCTGAACAAAGTCCTTTTTTACTGTAAAAGTCACAGTGCCCATTCCTGAGCTGGAAAATGAATCAAGATACTTGTATCCTGAATTTTACCTTAACTTTCATGTAATTCAGGATTTATTTCTTTTAATCAAATGATTTATCTGTAAGCAATAGTTGTAAAGCAGGTATTTCTGTTTTATTCTAATCTATTTTAGTTTATAGATCATTTAAATGTCTCATTTAACACTTAGGACCAGGACTGGAGACTGAACAGTCTTATTTATAAAATGCCATGAGTCAACTATAGTGCTTACTCTCAGAAAGTCTCACAGAGATTCTAGTACAGATACTGGAAAAATTTATAAATCCCTTGAAATTATAATCAGTCTGTCTGAATCAGGCAATTTTAGGATGCCATTTATGGTAGGTAATAACTGAAATGTTTATGAGTTTTTTATCACTTCTCTAGTCAGATTGCCTGAGACTCAAACTCTGTCAGTCTTTTGTCTCTTGTGATTATCTCAAGTTATCTCATATCTGCTTTGTACTTTTCCATGACTTAAAACCCTCGGCTTATTGTAATCTTCACCCTCTTGGGTTAATGTTAGATTATACACAGTTATTAATGTAAAGAGTGTTTATACAAAGAAAAATTTTCAAAGGAATAAAAGCTGATTCAGCCAGCGGAAGACAAGAAAAATAAAAAAATAACATTTTTTATTTTCATATCTGTAAAATATATACTGCATTCCATAGATCTAAAAGCTACCTGACTTCCTGTTTCAGCAAATGTCACACTCAAAAAACAAATACTAGTAGAACACAGTAGGGATAATTATACAGGGATAATTTAAAATAGGGCATTCTGCATTGTGTGCCTTAGATATACATCAATTATTGCAGAGGCTTAGGTTTGTAAGCATAATTAACTATTAACAATTAAATTAACGACGTTTGAATTCCCAATCCACTGTGAAAGAACTGAGCAACTAAATGTAAAATACGTAACAGTTAAAATAGTGAAAAAATACATGCATAATTCACTTAATAGAAAACAGCAATTGTGCAAAAGGTCCTAATTCTAGCTTCTTTTCAAAAGTTAAGTTTAGAAGCCTTACTTGAAGCACTCATTCAAACACTGTAACTGTAAAATATTCTATAGAAAAAGAAGGAAGGAAGGAAGGAAGGAAGGAAGGAAGGAAGGAAGGAAGGAA
>NW_024885532.1:6023956-6073403 GCF_019232065.1 Centrocercus urophasianus
GAAGGAAGGAAGGAAGGAAGGAAGGAAGGAAGGAAGGAAGGAAGGAAAAAAATGAAAATCTGAGGCTGGTTAACTCAGACAGAACTATTTGGATAGGGTTTGTATGAAACTAGTTTGATCAACAGTAGTTCAGAAATCTCACAATCAGTTCAATTTATAATTTATAATTTTATAATATAAATATAATTTATATAATTTATATTTTTATAATCATCTAAATTTATAAGTATAAGATGGAAGATCAGTGTGATCAAATGCAGATTATTCCATCTACCTTAATTCTCTACAGCCTTCTGTATAGCAGTCTGTGAACAAAATGTTAATTTAATCTTAAAGTATCTAATGGAAAAAAAAAGGAAATTTGTGTCATATGCTGACTAAGAAAATGATGTTTAGGAGTACTTATCATCCAGCCTGTTTAGACAATAAATTCAACAGAGGTATTTCCTTTCACCTGCTCAGTGGCGGAGATTCTTCTGTGCTACATCGTCTGGATCAATCTCAACACCTTAAAGAGCCTAAAATTGATAATTAAAATGAATTGATATGCATTCATGTAAAAATCTTTGTAAATTCATTAAAAAGAAAACAAAAAAAAAAACTAGTTAGACACCTGCAATGAAACAAGATTAATTTACAGCAGGTTCTTATGTTTACTACATTTAACTGAAATTCTATTAAAACTTTTGTATCAGGCATAAGAAAATATGCCATGCGTACTGAAAATAAATGCTGAAAAATATGTTCCAATACCTAATTTGTGAACTGATCAGAATTAGTTTTAGGTAGTATACTTTGTTTGAACTCCTAATATTTTTCGGAAGTATATACTATTTGCACTTTATCTTGCCATTTAATATTCTATAAAGCAATGGATAGATCTTACAGAAATATTCATATCATTATTATTGACTAATACAAACATGAAATCAATGAAGTAATTTTTTTTTATTTTTTTTTAATTTTCTTTTTACATTGCCTGTTTGTTCCCTCACGATGCTGTGCTTCAGTACTGATTCCTGGGTAGGAAGCTTGGACTATCATAGACCACTAGATCAGAAGATATCAAGAATAGGCACTTGAAATTGATTTGCAATCAAGCTGCCAAAGCAGAGATTCTGATGTGGTACAATTTCAGTTTGATTACTCAGATCCCCTTTTGAGTCATCATATAGTCAATATGTTGTTGAAAACCATGTAGTATTCTGTTTCCTTATCTAGTAGTGTTTATTAGAAACTAATAGCAAGAGCGATTTGTCACAGAGGAATATGGAGGACAGTTTCTAGTTACAAAGGAGTGTGGAATAGCACCCCTTTTAGAATGGTATCAGGCTTCGTGGGTGCCAAATTCTCTTTTAACCCACAGTGGTGTCACTCATTAGTAGGAAAAATGTAGCTTACATGCTGATAATATTGTGTTTTTCTGTATAGTAGTCCTGAATGGAGCTAGTGTATAGGGTGAGGAAAGGCTTTGAACAGAGCACACCTCTCTATAGACCATATAATGAGTATAAACAAATATTTTGATTTCCAAGATAGTTTCTAACATAAAAGTTTCTAAACATAAGTTTCTAAACATAAAAAGAATAATTCAGAAAGCAGTAGATTTAAGAACTGGGAAACAGATGTTAATGCTTCCTCTTGTTAAATTTTAAACAAATATTTATATTTCTTGAGGTTGCTGATACACTGGAACAGGTTGCCCAAAGAAGTTGCAGATGCCCCATCCCTGGAGGCATTAAGGCCAGGCTGGATGTGGCTCTGGGCAGCCTGGTCTAGTGATTGGCAACCCTGCACATAGCAGGGGGATGGAAACTATACGATCTTTGAGGTTCTTTTCAACCCAGGCCATTCTATGATTCCGTCTTTCTATGATTTTTTGTTAAAATGGCATGGTAGAAGCAGAATAGTCTGGCTTTAAAAATGCACTATATAGGGAAGCATAAGCTTCTAAAAACATGTTTTCAACATTTTTCTATCCTTTATTTTACCAACTTTGCAAGAACATTGCATAAAGAAAATAGCTAATGTAGTAAAATATATATTTTTAAAAATTATATTTCTCAGAAATTAAACTAGCATCAATATTTATTAAATTATTATGTTTATCTTATAAATGTGATTAGCATACCATATTTACTGATAGATTCTTTTTAGTCAAGAATCATGTACAGTTCCAGTAAGCAACCTAATAGTCATCTTAATCTAAAAATAATTTCTATTTTATTATTCTTAATCAGTAAACAAATATAAGATTTTAGAATAACTGCTATCAGTATATCTACAATGGTATTTATTTGTGTCTAGTAGATAATTAATACAACTACTACCACATTGCATGGACAGACTTCAAAAGAAATTAATTCTGCCCTGCTGAAAGAGACTTGAGGGTACTAGTGGATGGGAAGCTGGACATGAGCCAGCAATGTATGCTCAGAAAGCCAAGCATATCCTGGGCTGCATCAAAAGAAGCCTGATCAGCAGGTCAGGGGAGGTGATTCTGCCCCTCTACTCTGTGCTGTAGAGTCCTCACCTGGAGTACTGTGTCCAAACGTGGAGTCCTTGGTACAGGAGAGACATGGACCTGTTGGACCGTGTCCAGTGGAGAGCCACACAAAATGATCCAAGAAACAGAACCTCTCCTATGAGGACAGGCTGAGAGAGCTGGGGCTGTTCAGCTTGGAGAAGTGAGGGCTACGAGGTGACCTAATAGCAGTCTTTCAATATCTAAAGGGGAGCTACAAGAAAGAGGAGGTCAGACTCTTTAGCAGGATCTGTGGTGATAGAACAAGGGGAAATGGCTTCAAGCTCAAAGAGGGTAGACTTAGATTGGGTATAAGAAAAAAGTCTCTTACAGTGAGGGTGGTGAGGCACTGGAACGGGTTGCTCAGAGATGATGCCCCACCCCCGAAGACTTTCAGGGTGAGGCTGCATCAGGTCCTACCTGATCTAGCTGTGCATATGCCTGTTCATTGCAGAAGAGTTTCTACTAGATGACCTTTAAAAGTTCTTTCCAACTTCAAATATTCTGTAATTCTATGATTCCATGTAACATCTCTTTTAAGACAATCTTGTTTGCAGGTGGGATTCTCCTTTACCTTCCAGAGGGAATTTGTGATTACAATTTGCTATTGTATTTTCATGGCACTGGTCTTAAACTTGCCCTTGCTACAAGGTTGATATGATCTCGCTTGGAGAACCTGCAAAGTACATCTTCTAACTTCACCTCCCTTATCTCCATACCCAGAGCCTAACCCCTACTGGATAATAGATGCTGAATGGGCAGACAGGGGCTCCACTTACTGCTATGTGCAATAACTTAGCGCCACTCCTTGTTGACCTTCAAGTTGCTGAACTTATTTTGATGTAGATTAGATTCTGCATCTGCCTTAGTATTGGCTGTGCTAGGTTGGTATAGGCATGCCAGAGCAGGCAGAGCACAATTCTATTGAACTATCACTTTCTCAAACTCCCAGATTCCTCAGTCTCCTCACTTCTTCCTGGAGTTTGGATACTAGGCAAAGCAGTTCATTTACCTGAGCACACTTTCTGTGGGTATACTATTCTTGCTACATCTCAGGAAATAGCTCCAGGCACATAGCACAGTCTGAAAGGTGAAAGCCAGTTGTTGACATGAACGCCACAGAATTCCAGCTGACTAGCTTCAGTGGTCCTACTGGCTGCCAGTGGAACAGAAGCAGAGGGCACAGCTCTGCCAAGTGGTCAGCGTGTCTGTATCTCCTCTCTGTTGTACACCTGACAGAATATATGTTAATGCATTGCCACTGGTTGATGAGGTCAACAGGGCTGTAGCCCAAGCTTGCTGGTGAGCAGAGCAGGTCACCCACAGGCTCAATGCAGTCTCTTTTCTGACCAGGGCCCTGTTTACCTGTTTACCTGTTTATCCTGGAGGTAGCACTGTCATTCATAGATGAGTTTCTTGAAGCTTCCCATGGTTTAAACTGGCCGGAGGGTCTGCTGGTATTGCCCAACACCCGTCTAGCCCTCTCTGAAAATACTCATCTACTATTGAGAACGGACAGTGTGAGAGCCCAAAACACACTCAGGCACCCTCTGGGACCTCCCAAGTCTTGTGCTCTTTTAAGCACTTAGTAGTTTACTAAGAGAGGCCATTATGCATCGTAGAGATTATAAAAGAAGGGTTTCTGTGAAGAACATAGCAGATATTATTATCCACTAAGATGAGACTGCTCACTGTTGTAACATTAGAAATATAAGGCTCAAGTGTATGAAGTGGGCTGTGCTAAACGAGCCAGTGGCCTAATCAAAAGGAACTCTGGCAAGAGAAGATCTGTTAAGACAAGTCCCTAGTATAAATGATATTCTTCACCAACATTACACTTTCTTCTATAGTAGAAATCAATTCCAAGAATATTGAAGAACAATCTTCCTCCTCTCATTTGCAAGTACTCCTATAGACTGAGGTTATATTTTCTTTTGAGGCGAACTATTGCAGCAATTGTGCATGAAATGAAGGGCTGAAGACACATATGTAACATTTCATTTTATGTTTTAAGTTTGATGACTTTTATACACAGCTTATTATTAAGAGTGTACATCCCCAAAAAAATCAGGGCTTCAATATGGAGCTGTTCAGGCAGAGGGTTTGCATCAGGCCTTCGTTTGCTTTTTGTATTCACAACCTTACTGCATGGATATTCTTGCGAGTCCTCATTCACTGAGTCAGCTCTTATAGAAGCATCATTGTTCTTGGAGACTGACACAGGCTACAGGCTGCTTAAGAAATGTGAATTAGATGCAGCAATACAAAGGAATGATCAGAAGAACTTGAAAACTCATATTTTATTGGTGTGGAGTTTTTGTGTTTTTTTTTTTTTTTTTTTGTCTGATCAACTCTACCTATCTCTATAGTACCTATATCCAGATTAGCCCCAAGCTTCAAAGAGTTTTAACAAAGCTTCAAAGCAGGCAATTTATGCATCATTACTATTTGACTTTGAAAGTATAGTAAGGAATGATTTTTTGAGAAATCCGAAACAGATTTCCAAGAAATTGAATTAAGCTGGAGAAAACCTGCTACTTCTCTCCTAAGCCTTTTTTTTTTTTTTTTTTTTTTTTTTCCTCATTCTTTTTGTGTTTTCTTCATAGCACAGAAACAAACTACCTTGCAGACCTTTTCAGGGTCATTTTGTCATATCACATAAGATACAGTGAGCTGCACATTCAATATAGGTCTACGGATCAGTTCAAGAGATCACTACACATTTTCAAGTACTCATTTCCAGGTAGCAAGAGTGAGAGCAATTAAGATGAAAGAAGCTGACGTGACACTTTTTGTGCCTCTGCTGGATAAATATTCTGCTGCATAACCAAGTGGACCACCACATGATATTTCTGTGAGATTGAAAATGACTGCAGAGAGGACAGATTTATAGGTTGTCCACCGCTCCCCTCCTTATGGTTATGTATCAGTGAAAATCAGCATTCATGCTGCATCCTTGGGTCTCTTTCTTAAAAGTCCATGTTCTACAATTTTCTATCAAAGGAAGGCACATAAATATCCATTCTGTGTCTGACTTTAAAAAGACCCACACATGATTAAGGGGTGATGCTAGACACTTCTAATCCATTATGATATTCTCTTGAAGATGGCAAAGTGCATTTTTCTGTAATGATTAAAGTTTGTGTGGTTCCACATCCACCAGTATTTCCAAATCATAATGTTTCTGTTGCAGATGGATAGCTAGTCAAATAAACTGGCAGCTGTACCCGTACAACGTAAATGCCTGACTGAGAATGTAACAATTGAGATGTCTTCATCAAGTGACCAGACAAGTACTGTACAGATAAAACCCTTCATTATCCACTGATGATGAATAGTAGAGGTATCTTAATGTTCTAACTGGAGAGAGTTGCAATTTTCTAAACATGGGCTTATTTATTTAAATGTGATTAACCAACATTCTGAGCACATATTCAATATTGAACTATAAACATTAAAACATGCAACATTCTTGTGTTTTTGAGAAAATACTGGCTTTTCACTTAAATGAAGGAAAAATGAATTATGCATTACAGTAAATCAGCTTAAAACTCCTGGAATAGTTAATGAGAGCATCCACAAAGGAAGGTGATGTAACAAAACTAGTCCACGTTAAATCTAATTCTTCAGTGAAGTCGGATTAGTTTTGATGGTGGTCCTTCATGAATCAAATACAATTTATTTGTTTAAAGATAAACTGAAAGAATGATAGAAAGTTCTAGGCTGGAAAGGATCTCTGGATATACTCTGATCGAGCCTTCCATGGAAAGCAGGGCTTTAGACTAGGTGAGACTAGGTGTGTCACCATGTCAAGCTGTCTTGAATATTTCTAGATTCCATCACAGGTCTTAGCAGCAGATCCTATTTAATTCTTCTCAATTTTTATTTTTTTTTTTCACTCAAATATAAATGGAATTTCTCCTGAAAAAACCCTCACATCTGTTGTCTCTTGTTCACGTTACAACCTTGTGAAAAGAATGACTCCTCTACAATTATCATACAGGTAGTGTGAAGCCCTGATTAGATCCCTCCAGAGCCTTCGCTTCCCTCAGCTGGAAAAAACAAACAAACAATCAATCAACAATTCCTTCAGCTTTTCTTCATAGGTCAAGTTCTGCATCACTCTAAACTTAATGATCTTTCTCTAATCCCTCTGCAATTGTTCAGTCTTTCTTGTACTGCAGTGCCAAAACAGGGCATAATATGAAAGGTTTGACTTTACAAGAATAAACAGAGAGGAATAATTTCATCCCTTGCTCTAATAGTTGCTGCTGCAGCCATGGACGTGGTTTGATTTTGATGATGCAAGGGCACACTGCTGCACACATTTAGTTCACTGTCCACCAGTACAGCTTCTTTCCAGCCTGTAACTCTACAGCTTGTATTACTAGTTGGAATTATTCTATTATAGCTGTAGGACTTGCGTTTATCTTTGTTAATGACTTTTTTCTCCTGTCCTCTGTATCTACCTCTTCTCCCAGTGTGGTATAACTTGTAAATCTAATTATAGTATATTCAATTCCATCAGTCAGATTGTTTTTTAAGACTGAATGAATTGCAGTCATGACTAGTTGCTAGTTTGATATACTAATCAACATCTTTTGAGTTCATCAATTTAGGCAGTTTTCCATTTATCTTGAGGCTATTATGTCCAGTCTGTACTTTACAAGTTTCAAGAATGATGTGAGAGAATGTCAAACAACTTGTACAAGTCTAGATAAATGGATGTCCACTACTCTCCTCCATTAACTGAACAAACCATTTCATCATAGAATGCAAGCAGATTGGTTAAGCACAAATTGCCTTTGATAAATCCACGATGGCTTTCTCCAGTCTCCTACTTGTCCTGCATTTGTGGAGAAAAATTTTACAAGAGGATGAGTTCCACAGCCTTTCCGGGGGCTGAAGTAAAACTTCCAGGTCTTTATTCTAGTTTCCTTTAAATATACATATATATACACACATACGTACCCTTGATGGACAGATTCACCCTTTCTTGACCATCTGTGATTTCCCATTATCTCAGTAGCTTTTTAAAGTTGACAGAGTGATATTGCATTAATATCTTCAAACTGTGTTATACGCATCCCATCACATCCCATAGACCTACATATTTTATTAGTACAAATGCTCGTCAGCTCAACTCTCCTCTACCATCAGTGATTCATCATTTGTTTCATCATCACTTCTTGGAATAGAGAGCTGGCAGCTGACCTTACCTTTAAACGTCAAAGAAAAGAAGCACTTAACTGCTCTACAAGATTGATTTGTTTTGATGCCTGCTCCTTTCCTTTGCTCCCTGTTCCCCCTACTTATGGAAACAAACATTTCTTGTGCTTTGAGCAATGTACATCTGAAAATCTCACAACACTTCTGGGTCCCTATGCTTTTCAAGATAGGCTCTCATGGAAGTCTTGACAGTTCCCTGAGCAAATCATTTCTAGGAGTTGAAATCTGCACTTCTGATGTTGTTTATTTTGCTACTTGTCTTCTTCTTCATGCTCCTTAGGAAATTAAACTCTGTGGGTTTTTTTTTTTTTTTTTTGGTCTTGGGCTGCCGATAATGGTCACATTGCTAAACGAGCAATTTTTATTTTTGTGCAGTAAATATAAGGAGACAGTTTCCATCAAGGTAATTTTTTTCGTGGGGAATAGATATTAGTACTCTGATTTTTGCTAGTGTCATGTTGAGAAATTTGCTAATCATGCAGAAATCAGTCTAACACCTATGGTATAAGTGCCTATGTATTTTTTTTCTTTCAAATCTGTATTTTGAATGGTGTTTTTGAATGGAATCTATGAAGACATTAGTAGAAAGAATGTGTTAAAATATCTATGTGTTTGTTTTGTGTATCTTGGGTTTTTATTTGTTCTGTTTTTGTGTTTTTTGTTGTTCTTGATGTTATGTTCATTTAATACAAACAGCATATACAAATCACAAGGATTTACTGATCCTTCTGAATGCAGCTGTCTCAGAAACTTAGGGTAAAGGAATGTTGCAATAATTAATGTATTTATACTATTCTTCTTCCCAATCTACTTACAGTTTACTGCTTTTACGTTTAGAACAAAGAATATTCAAGAGTCAAAATATTTTCAAAAATGTGTGAATGAAGAAATAACACGCTTTTGTTTTCACAACAAAAGCAATAAAGGGTTTTTCAAAACAGTATTTTCCTGTAGCTGTGAATATAGATAAAACAGTAAAACTGGAGTAATACAGTGCAGGCTGGAAATCTAGCTCACTATGGGGCAAGAGATTATAAGTGACATTGACTTAATCTCACAGATGTTTTAAGGTGAGGCAGGCAGTTCAGGTTAGATGTCTATACTTTATAGAAAGAGAGAAGGACTGAGACCTCCAAAGAGTTATTTCATTTTTAAATAGTTATCTATTAGAAACATGATAAAGGCATCTCTGGAGATACTCCTCTCTCTCATGTCTGCGGAGGAAGTTTAGATGAATTGTGAAGATATCTAAATTCTTGATACTTAAGTTGAAGTGAAATGAATTTTATCCTCTGTACCAGCCCCTAGTGAAGACATTAATTAGATGAAGGCATCACAGAACTATTTATTAGTAGATATGAGGAACATGGACTGTCACACTAATGCAGCCCCTACAGACAGCAATATGACAATGCTCAGTGAGTGTAACAAGTTTGTTGGCGGATTTGTCCCTGACAAATACTTAAGCTGTATAAATGTTGACATTTATAGAAATAAGTAAAAAAATATATATAATGGAAGAAAGGAAATTTTAAATGTTACTAATGTTCAAATTTCAGTTATGCTCGTAAAAATCAACCCAAAAAATGGAAGTGAAAAATAGTATTCATTAATGTGAACAATTTCAACCAGTCATACCACCTAGTCAAAAATGCTAGACTTTATTTATATTTGGTTTCTATTTGTAAAATAGTAAGTCCTCCTACTTACCCTTTGGTCAATAAAAACAAATCAACACTGTGAAATCAAAAACTCTTAATCTATTTTTTTGAGATATTTGTGACACCTTCATGTTGCCCATCAATAAATTTAAAAGAGAATAGCTTAGATTTCAACATCTCAGATAGCAGAAATTCAGTTGGATTTGATGAATTCCATTTGGTGCATCCCTTTTAACAGAACCACAGTACCATACATTAAATATATTCAGAAATGTTCAGAATAGGATGGGTAATTCTTCAAGCCAAATTCAATAACAAGTAGAAAAGGGCTTGTATCATCTCTCTTGCAGTACAAGCCGGTAAAATACACTTTTTGTAACATCTGCTGGATTACTGAAATTTCTTCTCTACAGATCTGCTATAATAATGGAAGTCAATAATTTTTGTAGAGGCATTAACTTTTGGTGACTTGCTTTTTACTACTTTCTGTAAGCAGCCTTTACTACCTGCACTTTCAGTGACTCACACACAAAGTACAAGTGTGTCTCAGATATAATCATGTAAAGTCATATTCTTAGATTCATAGATGTTCTGAGACTTAATATGCAGCGCTGATGATTGGCATCCAGATGATTCTGTCCCAAAGTATCATAGCTTTCCTAAAAAATGATCATAATGGAGATAATTGCCCATAAGCCATCCTCTCCAGTTTAATGTTAGTGACAAATCCTTGACGTGCTGCTTTCCTCCCACATTGGTGTAGACTGTATACTATTTTGTAAGTATACTATTTTACAGGTATATCATCGTATAAAAATAAATTTTTAGTGATTTCTCAGCCTGCTTTGTAGTGATAATTCTGTAAAAGTACTGGCAGGTACCATCCACTGATCTGCCAAACATGCTAACAGTTCTGATATTGTAAGAGTCAACTCACTACCTCTTAATTCCCATTCAGCACTAGAAAGTAGTATGGTACTTCTATAAAGAGCAACTGAGTTGTTCATGTGGGGCAGCGTTCTCTACAAACCAATACACTCTCGGCTGCTAATATCGTTACTGGGTGGGATATATCAGTCTGATAAGATGTAGGCAGTAGGGAGTCATTAACAGCATACTCTTTTCCGACAGCACTAGGGCCTCATCAGCTCTGAGCTAGGTTTAGCAACAGTGAACTATCCATTCCATAATGCCAAAGGTTAAATAAAAACTTTGCACTCTCCTTAAATGAGAGCGTCTATAGATTGTATAGATTGTATATGTGTAATTGTATATATTTTCAGTACTTTTTTGATTCCATTATGAAAACATTGTGCAAAATGTAATGCTTTTCATGTGCAAAGTATTTTTTAATGTAGTATATATGTATTTATATTATATGTATATATATTTATTTATATATTTATAAAATGTATATTTATTATATAAAGTATTATTTTCTCTGAAATTAGCCGGTAATGAAAAGATGTGTACATTTTATTACCAAATCTTTTCTAAAGAGCTTTGATGAATATAACATAAATAATAAATAATATAATAAATAACTGACAGTATGCAAGGGCCCCCATAGAAAAAAATTAAATGAACAAGCTTGCTATTCCAAATCTGCTTTGTTTCTAAGTCTATAAAATTCATCAAATGTTTTGAAGTCAGTATTCATGTTTCTTAGGATACTTTTTTACCACACAAAAATTATTTGAAATAAAAGAAGGATGATTAAGTATTGTTCAAGCAGCAAAGTGTTCTGCTTTGGTAAAAAGGTTTTTAGCTTCCTCTTGCAGTTTAGCCTGTTTGGTATTTTGTTTTGTTTTGTTTTGTTTTGTTTTTGTTTCCATGGCAGAATTATTCTATTTTAAAACTTGTTTGCATCAGTGATCAGGCAACAGGAAGTTTTTTACATGTGGCTGATGTTGAAAAGAATTTATCATACGTACCAGCATCATTGCTGTCAAAGCTGTCTTCTTACCCTGTTCTTCCAAGTGCACAGATGTCTTGAAACACATTACAGCTTATAACAAAATGTCCTGCTTTTGGCAGGATATGATATGTCTAGTTTTTTGTTCTATTAATAGTAGCATAATTCACTAATTATTTAAAACAACAGATTATTCCACTCCAGTTTCTCTTCTGTGATTTAACTATCATACTTACACAGCAAATGACTGTTATTTATGAGTTTTTTGATTTCACATTAGGCAACATTTTCTGGGCTTTCAGTTTTGTATGTCACTATTTTATGATCTCGAATTATAAGTACAAACGCTGTTTTCTTTTTTTTTTTTTTTTCCTCCTTTTTAATAACAGTAGCGTGGAAACAAATTTATTTCATTTAAATATTCTGGAAAGTCATTAAAAAGATCTTTCTATGAAGCACATAATCATGTAAAGTAACTCAGTATTTTCTTGCTTGAACAAAACTGATCAGATTAGCAAATTAGTTGCTAAAAGTAAAACATAAAGATCATACTCAGGTTTTGCTTACCAGAAAAAAAAAAAAAAAAAAGAAAAAAAAAAGTTGTTTAAAGAGATGCCATTACACTGAGAGAAGGCAGAAACCTTTTGTTTTTTTTTATTAATAACTCAGATTTCTAAATCCAAGACAAAATCTAATGTAAAATATGTTAAATATATATGTAGATACATGTGAGATTTTACTGAAAAAGTCACAGAATGTAGTTCAAATGCTACATATTTGGAAAAAAAATAAGAACGCATGAAAAAGAACAAAATTTGACATAAATTTTGTAGGTTAGCTCCAAGTTACACTGACACAAATGTTTTACCCAGACTATCTATTTAAACTGAGTCTCTCTGTGTGAGATGTAAAAACCTAGATTTTGTCTACAGAAGTCCTGAACAACCATAATAATAGACTAAATCAACTGCTTGAGAATGTTTTACTATATTGTTAGTGTAAACTGAATTGCACTTTTTATCTTTGTATTGCATTAATGAAAATGGCCATTTCTTTGTAGTATTGAAATGGAAGAATGAGATAAATAGGAGCATGTGAAGAATGCTATTTTCTGTGAAGTGCTCTACAATAAGAATTTCCTGGGGAACTGCTATCCTTTTGCATAAATAATCACAGAATTACAGAATCACAGAATTGTAGGGGTTGGAAGGGACCTCCAGAGATCATCGAGTCCAACCCCCCTACCAAAGCAGGTTCCCTACAGCAGGTCACACAGGTAGACATCCAGGCAGGTCTTGAACATCTCCAGAGAAGGAGACTCCACAACCCCCCTGGGCAGCCTCCCTGCTCCATCACCCTCACTGTAAAGAAGTTCTTACGCACATTCGTCTAAAACTTCCTATGCTGCAGCTTATGTCCATTTCCCCTTGTCCTGTCTCCATGTACCACTGAAGAGACTGGCCTCAGCATATGGCCCCTACACCTCAGATATTTATAAACCTGGATTAGATCTCCTCTCAGTCGTCTTTTCTCAAGGCTAAACAGACCCAGTTCACTCAGCCTTTCCTCACAGGAGAGATGCTCCAGGCCCTTCACCATCTTTGTGGCCCTCCACTGGACTCTTTCCAAGAGATCCCTGTCTTTTTTGTACTGGGAAGCCCAGAACTGGACGCAGTGCTCCAGACGAGGCCTTACCAGGGCAGAGTAGAGGGGGAGGATCACCTCTCTCAACCTGCTGGACACGCTCTTTTTAATGCACCCCAGAATGCCATTGGCCTTTTTGGCCACAGGGGCACACTGCTGGTTCATGGCCAACCTGTCATCCACCAGGACACCCAGGTCCTTCTCTGCATTTCTTTATTTTCTAATCTTTATACACAGTTTCAACATTTGATTCTTTCTGGTTGTGAGAGATGGTCTCCAAAATGTCAGTCTCTGGTGCTGAGAACACAGACATTTCATTCTTACATACAACTTATTTTACCTTTTTACAAATGTGTACTTCATTTCAATAAGCAGTACCTGCTTTTGATTTCTTCAGACTTAAAATCAGATGCTGTGTGAATTGTTATTCTGAAACAGAGAATAATGCATGAGTCAGTGAACAAAAGAAGCTTCAATTAACAAATCAATTGTGTAAAGGAGAATAGATAGTGTAATACATACATCTCCTGTTATATCTTCGTTTCATGTATCTACATGGTATTACAGAAAGCCATCAATGATGTCTTAAGCAGGCAGCAGGAAATTGCTCAGTAACATTTCAAATACAGCTAAGGGTCTCCTGGAGGGCTAGGACGCCTTCTAATTTTCCCAGAGCCCTACTTCATGACAGTGTGGTTAAATACAATAGATATTGAATTAGCTGGAAAACCTGTCCTACCCTTGTTCTGCTGTTTTGCTCCCCCTCCCTTGGCAAGACAAGTTTTCAGGTTTCAATTGCACCGTCTCCAACTAAAGAATGCTAGTCATAGAGATAGATAGATAGATAGCTCTTCTTCAGAGGTATTCTAGAGCTTGGTTAGTTCACATTATTTGCTGGTGTACCATATTCAAACCAGCAGAAGAAAAGGCCTTTTAGGTTTTCATTTTTAAGAGAACAAAGAACTGTAAATATATGGATCAGCATATGAAAACAGGAATGGACAAAAGGAGTGGAAGATGTACCATCAAATTATCTATTCCCAGTAAAAGAATGAAGTTAGCATTTCTGGAACAGCTTATGGATGTTTTAGATAGCAAATTCACTTTTTTGAAAGTGGCACTACTTATTTCCGTTGTTGAATAGGAAATTCAACTAAGTCAGAAAAAGTAATAATTTATCACAAAGTAATCTCTTCTTCAGGAGGACAGTAAGGTTTATACGTGAAAAAGAATTCTGAGCGCCTACAAAGTGAAAAAAAAAAAAGGTCAGTTGTGCAATATGTAGAGCTATTGAATTTTCTTATCACTCATTGAACATATGAAGATCATATGAAATTTCTAAACATGAGAGGATTGTACCAAGACACAAAAGAATTATTAGTAAAAAAGAACAATTTATTCAAAATAGAGGAGAAAATAAATTTTAAACTTTTCCGTTATCCCTTCAACTTGTCCTATCTTCCTCAGCAGAAGGAAGTCTGCACAAAGCCTGTAAAACTATTCACATATACATTTTAAAAATTGATATGAATGAATCATAATTGTGCTGCGATAATCTACTTTAGGACATGACTGACACTTCAAAGCTATGCTCTGATTAGTTATTGGGGCATTTGGATTACATTATGGCTATTCATCAACTTTCAGCACTGAGTCTTTGGAGCATAATCACTAAAAACTCTGAAAATCCTGTGGCTATGATGAATAAAATAAATGGATGCAGTGAGTAATAATTACTTCCTATGTTTAGGTTATTCCCATCTCAGTACCTAGTTGCAGACAATACTCTTTGACTTCAGTTTCCATTTTTCACTTTGTTCTTCCATACCCTGGGTCCCCACATTTTCTGTGACCTCTGCCTGGTGAAAAATAAGCTCTCTACAATCACAGTCTGTGACTGTAAAAAGAGTTTTGTCTTTTTTTCCCTCGTGTAGGACAAAAACCACAGAAATAGATAATCAGAGAATGGTTGAAGTTATCTGACCCAATCCCCTCAAACAAGCTGGACCACCTACAGGTGAATGCTTGGACCACAGCATCTTTTTAATATCACCAGTTATCGACAATGCACAACCTTTATGGCCAACCCACGTCACTTCTCACTTGCCATAGTCACCCAAGATCTGTGATCCAAGGTTTTTGTTACTATTTTTAAAAATTATTATTTAAATCTTTCTCACAATTAATCAAGATTCAAATTCTCATTATGCCTTGCACTTTCTATCTCTCCTCTCTAGGGTTTAAAACTATACAGTGACCACATAATTATCACGTGTAACTCCGATGTACCGCATAACATTCATTGTGTTAGAAGAGTGATGCACTTCCCATTGGTACTATTATTATCAAAAGGATTGTATGCTGTATATCAAAAATCCCATACATATCAATAACAATGCAGAGTCCATTTTCTAGGCTCTACATACAAAGTTAGTACAGTCTATTGTACTTCAAGGAGTACTTAGGAACCACGAATGTGATAGGGTAACTAGGAACATGAGGAAAGAAATTCCTTTTGCAATTGAAGAAACCTTGATTTGTAATGTGAAATTAACATGTGGATTATAAATTCTGCACATTTTCAAATAAAAACATGAACTTTATATAGTCTCAGACCTGATGAGATAGGCAAAAATAACCAGAAAAGTAACTGAAAATAAAAGGAAAATTACTGCAGAAATAAATACAGCTGGCTGACAAAAACTATGCTTGCCATAGAAAATGTATATCAACATGTGCTCATGAAGGGAGCAAATTTTTTTAAATTTTCAAGGTTAGCACCAAATGGAAGTCACTCACTTTTGCTGCCTCTTTTTAAAAAATGGGAGTAGTTAGGTGTCATAGACATAGAATCATAGAATCACAAGGTTGGAAACAACCTGTAAGATCATCTAGTCCAACCATCTCCTCATCACCATTGCCACCACAAGCACTAAACCATATCACTCAGCATGTCATCCAGACACCTCTTGAACACTGCCAGGGACAGCGACTCCACCACCTCTCTGGGCAGGCCATTCCAGTGCCTGACCACTATCTGAAAGAAGAAGTTCTTCCTTATGTCTAATCTAAACCTCCTCTGATACAACTTGCAGCCATTACCCTGGGTCCTGCTCGTTGCCTGGGAGAAGAGGCCAATTCTCTCTTCACCACAGCCTCCCTTGAGGAAGTTGTAGAGTGCAATGCGGTCTCCCCTGAGCCTCCTCTTCTCCAGACTGAACAATCCCAGCTCCCTCAGCCGCTCCTCATAAGGTTTGTGCTCCAGACCCCCCACCAGTTTCGTTGCCCTTCTCTGGACACACTCCAGGACCTCAACATCTTTCCTGTAGTGAGGGGCCCAAAACTGAACACAAAACTTGAGGTGCGGCCTCACCAGTGCTAAGTAGAGGGGGATGATCACCTCCCTGCTCCTACTGGCCACACTATTTCTAATGCAGGCCAGGATGCCTTGGCCCTCTTGGCCACCTGGGCACACTGTTGGCTCATGTTCACCTGAGCATCAACCAACACCCCCAGGTCCTTCTCTTCTTCACACTCATCCAGCCACTCATCCCCAAGCCTGTAACGCTGCATGGGGTTGTTGTGCCCAAAGTGCAGGACCTGACACAGCCTTGTTGAACCTCATGGTAGGAGCATTAGAGAGGAGGAAAGAAAAACAAACAAACAAGCAAACAAACAAACAATATCAGTAACTGTGATAAACACAAGAATTCATACAGAAATGTCTAGAAAGGAAATAATCTATTAAAATAGCAAGGCAGTGTTAGCTAAATATGTGAGCACGGGAGGGGTAAAGGAAGTGAAAGAATGGAAGAAGCTCAAATTAAGGATGAAGAAGGAACTTCATCAGGCTTTATCAGGAAAGATAATGATACATGTAATATATTAAAAACTCTCAATAGATAACACTAAATCAGGAGGAGCTGTTTACGCTATCCAGAGTAGAGTGGTCTTGCAGAGAGACCTGGACAAATTAGAGGGCAAGGCAATCACCAACTGTTAAATGACACTTAACAAGAGCAAATGCCAGTTTCTGCATCTGGGACAAAGCAACCCTGACTATCAAACAAGAGTCTGGAGAGCATCCCTATGGGAAGGGGTCTGTTCTGTTCAAAACCAAGTTGAATATAAGTGAATAGTGTTCTCTTGCAGATAAAATGGCCAACTATACACTGGGATACATAACAATGCTTGTCTTTCAAGGGAAGAAACTTTTCCACTCTGCTCTGCTATTGTGTGGCCTCACCTCAAGTACTATGTACAGTTCTGGAGGCCATAAGGGGGTCCAGAAGGGTTTAAAACTATGAGGACACAAAACTTGTAGATAGCAATCAAAGGAGGGCTACAAAAAAAGGTGAAGGGTCTAGGGGGGAAGATGTATGAGAAGTGGCTGAAATTTTTATTTTTTTGGTTTTTTTTTTTCAGCTTAGAGAAGAGGAAACTGAGAGGAAGCCTCAAGGAATCATTCAACTTCCTCATGAGCAGGAATGGAGTGTCAATGGTTCATGGACTGGCTCGGCCTGGTTCCATGATTAGTGGGGTGGAGGGACCCCCAGATCCACACTCCAGAAAGGGATAAGGGAAAAAGAGTACAGAGATGGGCTCCAAAACAAAACAGAGGCAGCAATCTGAGAAAAAAAAAAAAAACAAAACACAAATTTACTAAATTAGGTATCGGAATGCAAGGTAACACACTGTGATACAATATAATCATAATTGGAGCTAATAAATCAAATATATGAGAGAAAGTGCTGCTTGATTACCTTCTTCATAACTCCATTGCCAGTCTGAGTTTCAAGCACCTGGCGAGGGTGTGGTAAACAGCTATTTTTTTTTTAATCAATTATTTTTTTAATCAATTAATTAAATAAGAATTGTATTTTCTTATTGCTGTTATCTAAAATGGTTCAAAGATAATACCTTAGTGTTGCATGCAGGCTTCACCCTGCTCTTGAGAATAAATTGAAGTGGCAATAGTGAAGAGATATAATAGGTCGCATTTGGCATGTGAATGTATGAAGTGGTTATGTGTTCAGTGAAAAAAAACAAAGGTCTAACTATTCTTAACTATGCCACAGGTGCAATTTCTTCAAAAGGGGAATAACAAAAGTGGACATTATCATTCTAAGAATGATAAAATAGTTACATAAGAATTTTCTAGAGAGAGATTTCTAAACATAAAAAGCTCTGAAACTGCTGAAGAAAAGTTAACTTAGGGTCACAATTGCTTTCAGGATGACCGTATGATTTCAGGGAGCCATATAAATATTAAGTTACACTAGGAATGTTATGAAAGTCAAAGACAAATATTTTGAGATAGTGAAACAAGTTATTAAGAGGTTGTAAAGACAGGAATAGAATACTTAATAGCACTTTTGAGCAAGGAAGGTGATAGTAACACGTCATTGCTCTAAACATCTCTATCCTATCTCATTTAATAGTGTGGAAAAAGGACTAGGAGAAGTGGCCTGGGAAGGCTGTGGAATTGCCACACTGGCAATACCTAAGCCACATAAGCTCTGAACAACATGATCTGACTTTGGAGTTAGCCCCCTTTGAGCATGAAGTTGGATCAGATGACTTTCTGGAGCTCTTTCAGTCAAAATTATTCTATGATACTGTGATTCAGCTTGTCATAAAAGTTTTAAGAAATTATCATAGTGTACCCTGAAAAAAAGATAAAAGACTGTTTAAGTACATAGTGAATATGAAAGTTGAATGAGTATCACACTTCTGTTCTGTAAGAAATTCTGCATATTCTATGTAATTCCACTGCCATATAAGGTAAAATACTTAAAGCAAAGAAGAAAACAAAAATACAGGAGATCAATTTTTGATATTTCTTAGAAAACAAAATTCTGAAAAAAGCAGTAACAACAACAACAAAAAAAGTCCGTAGTCCTTTTTCACAAAACCTTTTTTATAATATTTTCTTAAAATATTGTTTTAAAAAAGAATCCTTAGGGCTTTTTCTCCTAAAGTCTCCAAATATAGCATGTTGTTTGTGTCAGTGTTTTACATTCCATTCCACACTTAAATGAGCAGTTTTCTACATTACTCTGAATTCTAATATTTCTGAGCGAATGAGAACAAATTGAACAATAACTATTTTTTTTTGTTTTATCTAAAACTGTTAGAAAAACCTTGTCTTTTTTTTTTTTTTTCCTTTTTTTTTTTTCTTTTTTTTTTTTTTTTTAATAAATAAATGTACTTGTTCTAGGATCCCTCTCAATAAATATTATCTGGGTCATGACAAGCCCTGCTATCAGTACAGGCTGGGGGATATAAGGATGGAGCACAGCCCTGTCAAAAAGTACTTGGGGGTACTGATGGTAGGCAGCTGTATATGAGCCAGCAGTTGTGCCCCTGCAGCTCAGAAAGCCAACCATATCCCGTGCTGCATCAAAAGAAGCATGGTCAGCAGATCAAGGGAGGGGAACCGGTCCCTCTACTCTATGCTGGTGAAACTCCACCTGAAGTACTGCACCCAGATGTGGAGTCCTCAGTACAGGAGAGACATTGACCTGTTGGAGCATGTTCAGAGCAGGGCCACAAAAATGATCCAAGGGATGGAACATCTCTCCTACAAGTACAGGCTGAGAGAGCTGGGGCTTTCAAGCCTGGAGAAGGCTCTGGGGAGATTTGATAGTGGTCTTTCAGTACCTAAAAGAGGTCTATAAGAAGAAAAGTGTCAGACTGTTTAGCGGCTCTGTTGTGATTGGACAAGGAGAAATGATTTCAAACTAAAAGAGGAAAGATGTAGGTTGGATGAAAGGAAGAGATTTTTTACAGTAAGGATAATGAGTCACTAGAACAGGTTGTCCTGGCAGGCAGTGAATGAATGCCCTGTCCTTGGAGACATTTTAGACCTGGCTGGACCATGCTCTGGACAACCTGATCTAGCTGTAGGTGCCGCTATTCATTCGAGGGGAGCTGAACTGGATGACCTCTAAAAATCCTTTCCAACTCAACTGATTCTATGATTTTACAACAAATCAAAGGAAAGAACATAAAGCTGAAAATCCTGTTTCTAATTGTCTTTCACAATCCTATTTAGAAATTCCTGATTTAAGATGTTACAAAGCTTTTGTTCCTCTTAAAGAGTATCTTGGAAGACACAGTTGCATTTCATCAAAGTAATTTTTAGAGAATTGTTATTTATTTTTCTTGCATTGACTTTTAAGAATGTAAAACGAGTATACTCAGTATAAATTTGCCATAATATTCTAGAAGAATGCAATTGCTTGAAAGACACTTCTGTAGATACATGATCTGCTTTTCCAAAGCATTCGCAGCTGTATGTAACTACCACTATGTATCCACAAAAAAAGTAAAACACTCTCCTTCTTGACAATGATACTTCTCACTGAATGTTATGTAATTTAGTGTTAAAGTTGTTAAATTTACAGCCAAGACAAATATATGCAGTGGATTTACATACATGTAAGACATAATCAAGCAGGAATAGTTCAATTTAACATAGGCTCAAATACCTTGGTCTGCATTATGTAGAAGATTAATAATATGATTTAGCCTTTTTTTTGTGATTGTAGTTAAAATATTTCAAAATAATAATTCCAAGGTAGGTAGGTATTCTCTTTCACATACTGAATTCTTAATGATATTTCATAATAACAGCCATCAAAGTAGACTTTATTCTTCTGAGGAGAAAACATGAAGTTCTTGTCTTTTGAAGGCATCTTTAAAAAAAAAAAAAAAAAAAAAAAAGAAAGAAAGAAAGAAAAGAAAGAAAAAAGTAATAAAATATCTAGATGAATAAATAGAGTTTTTAGTGCTCCATTCAGGGTAGAAAAATATATTCTTGAGGAAAAAAAAAAGGCATATTTGTAGTCACAACATGTTCTGGGTTTTGTATTGTGTAGAAATTGCTCTTTCTCTGCAATGTTATTAAAAGCAGAGGAAAAAAGAGGAAGAAGAAAAAAAATATTTGAAGTGTTAGCAGCTGCAGAAACATGTATTATCACAAAGAATGTCAGGCAAGTAAAATTCCAGTCTCTAAGAGTGTTGCAAACTCAGTATGCTTTATGTAATGATATGCTGAAATAATAAAATGCGAACTGAACTCCAAAACCTGAAAGACATGTATATTAACTTTTATATATACCGTGAAGCTTTTATACATTTTGAATCTTTATTCAAATGTAAATAAAGAGAAGAATAATGTAAATGACATGCCGACCTTCAGACAGTTACATGCTACTGTCACTGAAGACTTAGTGACTGAAATCTAGGGAATGATAGGAATGTTTTTATTTGAATAACACTGTTCTGTTTTCTATACTTGAAGTGTAGACTTGGCCTTGCATCTTATGTGCAGTATCCCTGACAGTGATTACTTCCTTTAGTTCTGAGCTATGATTGCAGTTACTAGCTGTAATACTGGTTTTGAGCCAGTTGCAAGATCAAATGAGTGTGGTCGTCAGTGGGTCCATGTTTGGATGGAGATAAGTAATGAGTGCTGTCCTCCAGGGGTCAGTGTTCGGATTGATACTCTTTAATATTTTCATTAATGACATCGACAGTGGGACTAAGTGTATGCCCGGCAAGTTTGCTGGTGACATCAAGCTGTGATGTGCAGTTGACACACCAGAGAGACAGGATGCCATCCAGAGGGACCTAGACACGCCTGAGTGGTGGGCCCAGGGGAACCTCATGAGGTTCAACAAATCCAAGTGCAAGATCTTACACCTGGGTCAAGGCAATCATCACTGTCAATACAAGCTGGGGGATAAAAGGATTGAGTGCAGCCCTGCTGAAAGAGACCTGAGGATACTAGTGGATGGGAAGCTGGACATAAGCCAGCAATGTATGCTCACAGCCCAGAAAGCCAAGCATATCCTGGGCTGCATCAAAAGAAGCCTGATCAGCAGGTCAGGGGAGGTGATTCTGCCCCTCTACTCTGTGCTGTAGAGTCCTCACCTGGAGTACTGTGTCCAAACGTGGAGTCCTTGGTACAGGAGAGACACGGACCTGTTGGACCGCGTCCAGAGGAGAGCCACACAAAATGACCCAAGAAACAGAACCTCTCCTACGAGGACAGGCTGAGAGAGCTGGGGCTGTTCAGCTTGGAGAAGTGAGGGCTACGAGGTGACCTAATAGCAGCCTTTCAATATCTAATGGGGAGCTACCGGAAATCAGGAATCAGACTGTTTAGCAGGGTATGTGGTTATAGAACAAGCACCTTAGCATAATAAACTTTAGATTTTTAAATTAATTTTCTGTAGCTGATAATATATATAGTTTTATATAGGCGTATGCATACATTTGTTTTCCTTTTGTTTTCTTTTGCTATCTGGTGTTCTTCTGATTATTCTCATGTCCAGCAGCCATGCTATTTTCCAGGCTCCTAATCAGACCAGTGTTTACCTTTCATTTTCACGTGCACTTGAGTTATGTAACTAGTAAGCTTTTCATTTTCTATTAACAGTCAATTAATTGATTCATCTGAAGTCTTTAATTTATAAATAAATCTTTTGATTCTGCTGTTCCTTAAGCCTATTAAAGAGCAAAAAATATCATAGTTTTATGCTTTTCATGCAATATTGTTCTGTTTAGATATTTTCTAGTCTTTCTTCCTTGGATGTTCCTTGTGGGCACTGAGATTTAGAAGATTCTCAGTTTCAATAGTAATGTTAACAGATAGATTTAGCTTCTTCATGGATAGAAATGAAGAGAATACAAGTTTGCTAAGGCTGGAAAGATCTTAACAATCATAACTCCCAGTTCTCTGCCTATAGGAGACTGAGCAACGGAAATAAGCAAGACTGGAGAAGATATCTGACTTAAGTCAGGAAACTGAAATTTTCAACCTTCTTCCTCAAAGTGAGCAGTCTGTTAAAAGAGAAGTTATCTGTTGTCAGCAACTGCGAGACCCCCCTACGGGATGTGACGCGATAGGCCCTCTCCCTCCTCTATGATGTGTGGCACGTGCCCTTAGGGGCGTAGACAAAGCACATAGGTTATATAAGCTAGAGTTCACGTGTAATAAACGCCATTTTGCTGTTCATCATATTGGTGTGTGTGTGCAGTCATTTGGTCCTGGCCTGGTTTTAGGTCAGTACCGTAGGAGGCAATGCAACAGTTATCAGTGCACATGATGGGTAAAGAATTAACATTAAACTTCAATAAGAGAGTGAAAAAGGAGTTATCTACAAAACAAACTGAACTACTGCTCTGAGTGGAGAATTGAGATAAGTGATAGAGCTTCCAAACATGAAGAGTAGAATCAGGGCACTTCACTACAGGGCAACATGGCAGTGATAAAAAAAGGTATTACTGAGTTGGAAGTATATTGCAAGGAGAGGGTTGTAACTGAGATGATTTTTATAGTGTTTCCAACAGACTGATTTCTAAAGTTTAGGAAGGTATTTCAAGCCAAGTATTTCAAAGATTGCACAATCAGTGGTTTATTTTACCAGAACAGATGCATTTTGATGGAAAACATAGAATCTGTCAAACTTGCTATATTCTGTCTTGCCTCTGTTGAAGTTTTTAAGGGGATGAACATGCTGTAGTTAATTTAAAAGCAGTTACCTTTGCCCAAAGGTAAAGTGATGATTTAATGTGCCAGCCATGTCAGAGAAGACTTTGTAGCAATATTTACCACATACTTCTGAATCAAGCAGTTTGAATGGATTCAGGATGATGGTAACTTCTACTGCAATTTTTGTTATGGTTGCCATTTTTCCTTTTTCTTCTTTTTATGTCATGAAGATATCTCATCTAATAAATATTTCAAATACTTCTTCATTTTTTTTTACTTTTCAGTGATGTTCTGTTATCTAATAGACACTAAAGAAGTCAATCCACTCTTCTGAGCAAAAAACAAAAGCCTGCAGCATAAGCAGATAAAGCAAAAGATTCTCTATTAAAACAGCAAATAGTATAGAAAAGCATGCCAAGGAATATGAATTTCCTAACAAAACATAGCCATCCTTTAACTGATTCCAAATGCATTAGATTTTAGTATTTGCATACATATGACTATCTGAACTTCCTTTTTCCTCTGGATCTTTTGCTCAGATCAAATGCCCCTCCTTAGGGCAACTCTCCTCTCCTTAGAGAAGAGAAAAGAAAAACAAACAAACAATATCAGTAACTGTGATAAACACAAGAATTCATACAGAAATGTCCAAAAAGGAAATAATCTGTTAAAATAGCAAGGCAGTGTTAGCTAAATATGCGAGGAAAGGAGGGATAAAGGAAATGAAAGAATGGAAGAAGCTCAAACTAAGGATGAAGAAGGAACTTCATCAGGATTTATCAGGAAAGTTAATAATACATGTAATACATTAAAAACTCTCAGGCCTGAATAAATTGAAAAACTGTGGAAAAATAAATTTAGGTCCCAGAGTGACTAACAAGAGAATTTTGGACAGTTTACAGTGGAAAGATCCTACAGGTAGGGAAATGAGATAAAAATAAGCAAACAAAAAAAAGCAGATAGGATAATTTTTTGCCCTTACAGCTGAAGTAAAAAATTTTATAGGTATTTTTCAGAGCTTCATCTACAAGGAGAAACTTGAACTCTGGACCAACATGTGATGAGAATGTTTCCTACAGCCCAGTGGCCCAGCATACTGTTCTGCTTTGAAGCCATCCTCATCATCCTCCATAAATTTTAGTTTTCCAAATTTTAGTCAATAGAAATCAGAACTACCTATCTAATACTGAACAGAGTGGAGTGCTGAGGGAGCTGGAAGACATGTTTCCAAGGCCAATCTGTACAATCTTTGCTAAGTTGTGGCAACTGGGAGAAGTGTCTGAAGAGCGAAAGAATGAAAATGTCACTTAAATCTTCAAGAAGGGCAGGAGGGAGGACCCTGGGATCTACAGGCCAATTATCTTCACCTCAATCCCTGGAAACATGATGGAATAGCTAGATCCAGAGCGTAGTGATCAGCAGAGCAAAGTCTAGTTGGAGACCCATGATGGGCAGAGTACCCCAGGGTTTAATACTGATTCCAGTCATTAATGACCTGAATGATTGGGTAGTGTGCATCTTCAGTAAATTTACAGAGGCACAACACTGTGGGCAGTGTTCATCAGAGGGATCTACTTCCATCCAGAAGGACCCTGACAGGCTGAAAATTTGTGTTGACAAGAATCTTATTAAATTCAACAAGGAGAACTGCAAAGTCCTGTACCAGGGGAGAAATAATCCCAGACATGGTACAAGTTATTAGAATTATTATTAGGTATTAGTTATTAGAAGGTTATTAGTATTTCTGGCTGTGTTAGGCAAAATACTGCCTAATGATAAAGAGAGGTGTAAAAGAGTTCGGAGGAGGTACAGCAAGATATTCAAAGGATCCTTGAGGTTCTGTCCAACCCAAGCCATTCTATGATTCTGTGATTCTGTGGTTGGATTGATGGTCTTGTAAGTCTTCTCCAACCTTGATGATTCTATGACTGACCTTGAATTTCAAATAAGAGCTCAATTTGAGTATGCGTATTTCAAATACTGACAAAATGCAGTCTATGCTTGATTTGGTATTCATCCTGAAACACAAGTGTTCATAAAATCTCCAAACTTAAACATTACTTTTACTTATTTGGATTACTGGAAAACTGCATACTTGAAATTCAAAACATTAGATAGCCCCTATCTCTAAAACATAGTATGAAAAGATAACAGAATGAGAAGTAAAGAAAATAACAGGTAGGATGAGAAGATAAAAGACAGTAAGAAGCAACAAGAAAACAGAGAAAAAGAAATTCTCTAGAAGTTACAATTTCAGAAAAAAAATCGCACAGAAACAGCAGGCCAAGCTATTTCCAGTATACAGTCAAAGCACATTAGTTCTTGTCTTTCTGCCTTTAGAATGAAAGATGAGGAATGCAGACAGCTATGGAAGATGTCTTTTTATGACTGAAAACCTGGTATAACCATCTAAGAATGGGATTTCAGGCAAAGGGATCAAATAACTCTGGGAAAACTAGAGTAGTTTTGTGGGAATGCTTTTTAGAAACTTGATTTGATCCTGCAATGCAAAGGATGAAATTTCATTTCTTTCCTAAAGATATTGCTTGAATATAATGTATTTTGGCATTAAAACAAAATTCATACACCTACAGGACTCCTAGTCTACATTAACTCATTAGAATGACAGAGTTCGCTTTGCTTCAGCCAATTATGGAGTGAAATGACAGCACAGTCACATCAGGAATAAAGCATTCCGTGCCAGTGGGAAAGCAGCTGAAAGATTATCAGTTATAAATCTGGTTTAATTCATCAAATGCTTCTGTCAATGATTTACAGACCAGTTTGTCCTGGTTTCATGACTAATGGGGTGGGGGACCCATGGACCCACACCTTGAGAAAGAAGGAAGGGGGAAGGGTAGGGAGCTGGAAGACGGGCCTAAAAAGAGGACAGTGGCAATAGTATGAGGAGGAAAGCTAATTTACTAAATAAGATATTGGGATGCAAGATAACAAAATATAATACAATATAAATCAAATAAAATGAGAGAGTGTTCAAAACTCCAGGTCTGAGCTAGGATGAGTAAAAGGAAAAAGAGAGCAGCATCTTGTGATCTGCAAATAGTTTTATCTTTCCCTCTGAACGGAAAATGGAAACAGAACAACGCAAAGTCCTCTGGGGTGTGTAGTATGTAGTTCTTCTCTTTTGAGAACCAGGTACCTGCAACAATCCATGATCCACAGAATGGGAGCATTAACTCTTTAACTCCCAGTGTACAACATGATGCTATGTGAAATACAAATAACAAAAGTCATAAAGCCATGACAACTTTCTTTGTAAACATGCATGTGTGCTTAACATTATGAAGGAGAAATGAAAAAGAGAGAGCAGACCTCTGTGTAATGAAGAGAACAGTTCAAGACATTTACAAGTTTCTGTTTCTACATCAAATGTTCTACATGGAAGTTGACCAGAGGAGCTACTAGGATATAATCAAAGATCTCTTTGCTTGTTCATTTTTTGTTGGTGGTTTTCTTATGCTTTATTCTAAGTTTTAGTCGACACTAATGAAAACTGTCAGTGGATGGCTTTTATTTTCTCAGCATAAATTTGACAGTTTTCTAATTATTCTGCTTTTTAGTAAAGCATCTGGTTTCACAGGAATTGTTATATGGTTTACCATTTCATTCAGTAAAAAGCATATACTCATCTGAAGAACTCTGGGGGTCCTCCTAAAAGAAATACTCACTCTTTGTCTCCAGAAACCTAAAATACAGAAAGCTCATCTGGCAGACAAACATGATTTTACTACATCCTTGTCTCTCACAGCTGGAAAAGCTGTCAGATGCTAATTCTCCTTCAAACAAGAATTCAGAATGTCCTCAGAATATTTCATTTGTCTGAGTTTGCTTCAGCTGTTCATGCCTTTGTCCTGCATGTCTCTTTCCTCAATGACAATAAGACTGGCACTAAGATCTCCTTATGTTTATTAAAATATATGGATATAGACTCTGAATTTATTATAGTGATAGTTCTCTACACTCATGAAAACAATCCTTGAGCTAAATACTCATTTTTATATTAGAGACTTAGTCTTAAAATATGTTAAGAAATTTCCCAATAGAGATTAATAATGAATAAGACTTTAAAAGACTGTAATAGTTTCAAATGTTATTTGTTCTGTTACCAAAAGTCACATTTTAAATGTCTACAATTAGCCTTGTCTCATACAGAGATACTACATTGATCGTTTCCTATCAATAGATTTATTTGTTTGTTTGTTTGTTTGTTTCAAAATAAGAGCAGATTTTCAAAATGTAGTTTTGTTCTAGAAAGACAAAATGTTTTCTTCTTGGATTTTATAACTACACTATTTCATAACATAACCCATGGATGTTCAACTTTTTATCTTGCTTGGGCCACACTGAGTGATGAAGAATTATCTTGGCCTGCAGTTAAAATATATAATGTAGTTAGTATATATAAATAGCAAAGTTTACTTTTTAAATAATTTTATTAGAACATTTAAAAAAATGTAAAACTGGTGGGATATTTCAACTTGTTTTTGTGAAACTGATGCATCAGTCTGGTTCAATGGAAGTGGGTGAAATTCTTATCAGGTACTCAAGGTGTTTGTCACAGATTTTTGATTAAATTTTGCTCTTCGTGTACTTCATCTTGAAAATAGTTCCTCACAAATGTGTGTATTATCAAAAAGTGATGACATAAATAAGGTGTAATTGTGAAGTGAGGGATATTTTTTTCTGGTAAGATAGGTCTTATAAAAGTCTAAAAGCAGTGCTAGTCCACTTAGTGTGAAGGAAACAGGAGAAAGGTAATATTTGCACAGATTTTGTGTACATCATTATTCATGCATAAGCCGTAAAAATTATACCAAATGGATCTGAAGAATTTGAGCGTAGAAAAATTTCATTTGTGTTATCCGCAGATGTTACAGTATGAAAGAAAATTGACAATATGTAAGTTCTATTGGCAATATTCTTTGGAAATGAGGTTTTCTCATTCACGTCTGCTTCAAAGTTAATTGAGCTTTAGGTTTTTATAACTCATGAGAAGTTATCTTGTAATGCACAAATGTGGCATAAAAATGTTAAAATGCAAGTAGAAACAAATCTGTATTTTTACTAAAAAATACAGAACATTCAAAATTGTCAAAAATGTCACTTAAAAATAAAGCATTGTAGACTATATGAATTACAAATAATGAGGCCTTCAGAAAATTGTGACCCTGACTCTTTATATTTTACTGTAACACTAAAAATATAGCTTGTCATATAAGTTCCAAAACTTTATTAGCCCATAATATGTTGTTTGCTTTTAAAATGCCCTTCTTAATTATTTATGGCAGTGGAGCAGACCAATTATGTTTCTTAGATAAAAGCATATAGAAGATTGATCTTTCTTTTTCAGTTGCATATAAACATTACCTTTGATGAATAGGAAATAATTGTTTTAATTATTATATTTTGCCTGTATTAGATAGATGAAGTATAGGATCATAAATGAATGAAAACATTATTCACAGATTATATTTATGACTGGAAAATTCACATGGAATATTGAGAAGAAAAAAATAGACACTATATGCAACCACTTGTCAGAAATTAGCTCTTATGCAGCAAACTTATCCAAACTACTGGAGCATTCTCCTATGGATAGATTTTCTGGATTGTATCTAACATTTTCTGCTTTAACTTTTGAATGTGTTGTCATTTTTCTGGAAGTAAACACAAGATTGCATAGAAGAACACTTATAATACAATATTGTTGTTATGGGGAAACCTACTACATACTAACACTCATATTCACAAAATTGAGATACCTCATCTTTACAAAATTGAAATAGGTAGAAGCTCTGGATGCCGCGAAAAGGAAATATCTGCTCAAACCTTTACTCACTTCAGAACTACAACTGGATTCAAAGGTATAGGATTGTCTAATTGAGTCCTGAACATTTTCAAGAGTGCAGATTATAGGGCTATCCAAGCAACCTATTCTAATGCTTAGTTTTGCTCATTGTGAAGAGTGAGTGTGTATCTTTCTTATATCTAATTAGAATTTCTGTTACTTCAGACTGTGTACATTACCTCTTGTCCTGTCAACTGTGTGCCTCCAAAAAAATTTTAGCAAATCTGAACTACTTTCTCATAGATCATTCTCCTGTCCTCAAATCACTTTAGTGGTTCTCTCCCAGACAAACTTGCTGCAGATTGTCAGTATCTTGCTTGTAAAGGGAAGTTCAAAACTGGGCATACTACCCCAAATGCAATCTGAATCACTTCCTCCATGATACATTTCTATTCTAGTAGATATTAAGGTGGTTAAAGTAACTCTTGAGAACCAAAGCTTATGATTTTTGATCTTCTCATTACTGAAGGAAGATTTTGCTGACTTATTGTTCTTAATCTTACTGCTGATAGCAGACGTCTGGCATGTCTTTTTTGCTCTATTCCCCTCTGATCCTGGCTTATAAATTCCAATATAACCATCACTCATTCAGTGCATTAGTGAATTAGTGAATCATAGAATCACCAAGGCTGGGAAAGACCTCCACAGTCATCTCGTTCAACCGTCCACCTACCATCAATATTTCCCTGCAGATCATATCCCTTAGTATATCTACACATTTTTTTTAACACCTCCAAAGATGGTGACTCAACCACCTATCTGGGCAGCTTGTTTCAGTGCCTGATCACTCTTTCAGAGGATAAATTTTTCCTAATACCCAACCTGAATCTTCACTGATGCAACTTGAGGCCATTCCCTCTAGTCCTCTGCTAGTTATGCAGGAAAATAATCTGATTCCCACCTCACTATAGCCTTCTTTCAAGAAATATCTTCTCAAGAGACTACATCCATTCAGAACTGTAACATGTTTCTCAATTTGTATGCATTTGTATAAGCCTTTGTGGGGACTCCAGGTTATTTTGTGAGGATGTGTGAGAGCCTTCCTTACCATATTCCTAGTAGATGTTTCTGCTTTGCATTATTTTTTACACCACTTTTCAACATTTTATTCATCCATCAGCTAGCCTCATTTAAATACCTCCTTTAAACACTTCTCTGAATGGAATAAAAGGCATTTAAATTTTTCCCTCCAAAATATAAGTTTCTGTTTTATATCTTTGGCATTGATGGCCATAGATTCATGACTGTTTATACCATCTGCACACTACTATCCAAGAATATTTAAGCTTTTAAATAAAATTTCAATCTATAAAAGAAAATACAGATTGAATATAATGGGAGTTAACAGGTTAAAGACTGTTAAAGTAATCTTTTAAAATGAATTTCGGAGCCTTATTTTGGGTTGAAAGTTGAAAAAATCTTAGCTGTAAGTAGCTTCCTTGTCTTTATGTGTTTAGTTATAAATGCTTTAACTTATCTTCCCTAGGACATTTGTTATCTTTAGGTGAAAGCACTGAAATTATATTTTAAATTATTAACTGTTCAGATAAAAATCTTATGTATGGAAAATATATAAATTCAGGGACTCTATTTCTTCTTTGAATACTACTTTTGCTGACATGATTGGCTGCCAGATGAAACCTGCAAATGACACTTTTACGAGTCTTTAGCATTTAGTTATCTTCAGTGTAAAAGAACTTTTGAAAATTGTAAGAATATACTTTTTTTTTTTTTTTAGATTTTACTAAGCAGACCAAATAGTCCTTGTTTTTTTTCAGAATCCTCAGATTCCTTTATTTAACTTCATTTTTCTTATAGATGTCCATACAGTGATATCAATGTAACAAGCTCCAAACTCAGAACCCTTAGCATTGTTTGTATTATGACAGATTTATTAAAGACAAGAACAATGAGTGCGTTCATCTCACCTGACTAGAAAAGTCTGTGCTGAAAGGGTTGTCTACATTTGAACTATTTGTCTGGATGCCCTTCCTTGTAAACAAAAACAAAAAAATTCCGTTGAACAATTCATGTAATCTATTTTAGGTATCTGTTTTAGGAAGAAACAAATAAGTCCTAACAATACTATAGACTCTAAAGAGAACTGAAAAATGAAAAAATGTTGACTAGATGCAGATATATATATTGTAAATGACTTGTGGATCAAGTCACTTTAGGCTTTCTTTCAGATTAATAAAGACACAGTGGTATGCTAAAGGGAAGTCTTGTGGGTCAAACAAACATAGAGGGCATCAGTTCCACAGCCAGTGCAGTGGAAATGTCTGAAGCAATTTACTTGGCTCCTGGCCTCTGGAGTACTTCAGAAATAAAGCTCGCATGTTAGGATTAAAACTGACCTCCTTACAGAATTCTTGTAAGGAAACATGAAGATTTTCACCAAGGTCTGTATGTACACTGAAGTGTTCCTTACACTCGGGGCATATAAAATAATTCTGGTTCTTTGTGTTCATACAAATAAATTAAGTTCTGAGAGTGAGACTCACTTCAAGAGAAAATATTGGAAGTTAGGCGACCACATGTAGTTTAGTAATTTAAAAGCTGTATTTTTATTGTTTCTGTTCTTGTTATAGTGCTGATTTTTTTTTTTTTTTCTTTTTGGTTGGTTGGTTTTAATGAATAGTGATTTAAAAAATAGTGGAGCTCAGAGAACTATTCAATTGACCATAATCTAGAGGCATAACTCAGTTTCCTCAGCGCAGACATCAGGAGCCATTTTCTATATAAAATGGCATCCCTATTGAATTCCAGCTAAGAAACTATTGTTCTTTCAAATATTTTGTGCTGTATCTTTTAGCATTTATTTATGCATCTTTCTCATATACAAGAAGACATGTAAAATGACCTTTGAAATCCACATGCTGCAGACAGTTTTCTTTTAAATGTGTATGAACTGTAGGCTGATTCTCTTATGAAACCACTGCCCACTTCTCCAATGTGTCAGATATCACTGTTGTGCAGATATGGCCATTGTGTTTCTTCATTTCACAGGTTTGAAAAAAATTGTGAAAAATGTGACAGAATTTAATTATCTTTGCATTTTCCATCATGTGTAAAATCCCTGGATGGATTCCAGAGGCTTGACCACACATGACAACCGAGAATTTTCTATTAGATAGAGCTCACCAGCACATATACTAGTCTTTTTCACAACCCCTGCCCTGCTCTTTTTCATGACTCTTCTTACTAAATCCTGTGGCTACTCAAAATGATTTTCTTGGCCTGCTTAGGATGTCAGGGGAGAACTCACAAAAATAGACATCTGTATTTACCGATCTTCTCTATTCCATCAAAGGAGAAATGGAAACTTTCTCTAAATCAGATGTGAAGAGAAAAAGTATACTTTTCAGTTTTATGATAACTAATACACAAAAAAAAAGTGAAAACAAATGAATTATTTTAAAAAAATTAAAAGCTATACGTCTCAAATCAAAGAGAAGCCTTCACATTGAGTTTCTAACAGGTCCATGAAAAATATGATGTACTTACAGTAGGACTATCTATGATTGAGGCTATATTATTAGACTGGAAGATAATGTATTGACCCTGAGAAACTAAGTAATTGCTTTTATTCATAGGGAACATTATAATCAGGAAAAGACTGTGGATATAAAAAGATTCCTTCTAGAAAGTCACGTATGTATTCTTGAAAGACACTTTATAATATATTAAATGCGTGCCTGTAGGTGATTAGCAGCTTCATCTTGCCTTTAAACAAATAATAAAGACTTTTCTGTTGTTCTATCATTCCTCTATTCAGGTAAGTCCAAGTAGGAATCTAATGAAATTAGCCTAGTAAGTCTAGTATGCTTGGCAAGGCATAAGTTCATGATCTTGGCATATCCAGTGTATTAATAAGTGTAGTGCATGTTTTGATGCATGTAGTAAATTAAAATATTTTAGATAAAAATAAAGATATTGATTTATTATACAAAAACTTTGGAATTCTAAAAATAGTGGTCCAATACATCATAGTCTTCATGATTCTTTAGTTCTTATGGGGTTAGCTGGTTTCCGAATGAGGTCAGGTCCTGCCAGGACCTTAGAAAAGTAGGACAGTTTTTCCACGTGCTTAATGCAACTAAATTTGTTATTAAGGGGAGAAAAAGCAAAGTATACTATCAATAAAACTTTTATCTCTATTTTAAGGGAAGGCCAAGGAACGAAAAATAAGGAAGATCAAAGAATCCTAAAAATAGCAAACAGTGGTACCTAAGACAAAACCTTAAATTGTGCAGCTATGTATGTCAAATTATGTAGTAATTACTTCGAGCTCTTATGACGATACTTTTTCATATAAATAAAAAAACATTTATCCTAAACTAGCTGTCTAGACTCCTAGTCAAGTAGCTATAGAAACATCCAGAGACAGACAATTTTTCTTCAGCAGAGGATGGGATGCTGGACATCTAGAGACCTTCTTTTTCACAGAAGTAGGAAAGATCAGGAAATTTGAGAAGGTGTTTTTTTTTTTTTCCATTGCAGGACTTAGTAAGAAGAAAAATGCCTTTTGAAAGAACCTCTCTCCCATTATCTATTCACAGAGACTGAATACTAAGACCTCAGGACCTGATGCCTTGCTTTTCAGTGAACAGCTATTAGACAGCTATTATGCTGTTTCTGAAAGGGTAGCACTTATCCCAGCAATCAGCATAAAAGTTATAATAGAGAAAAGAATATGCACAATTCAGAAATTACTTAATATGTAAAGCAATAATTACCTAGCATGCTTTTAAAATATCATTAGAAGAAATGTTCCTGTTAGCAAATCTTTTGCATTTAGAAACATCATTTTTTTCTTTGTTGCCAATTGCTTTGACTTGCTTTGAAATATCTGGATCTGGGAGAATTTTTAACACACTCTTGTGAGAATCCTTCTTTGTTTTTGTTTTTGTTTTTGTTTTTGGCTCAAAGCTTGCTTCCTGAGGTATTTCTTGTGATAAGACTCTGATTGATTTGTTGAGGAGGCAACTAATGGGTGCTAACCGTGTGACAATGGATATCGCTTTGGGAACATTTGAAATCCCCTTCCTCCGGAGCTGCTTGCTCTGCAGAAGAGCGGAAGAAAGTGCTCAGGAGTGTTCACTGGTGAAAGATCTGGCCTGTAACCAAACAGCTCCAGCTAGGTATGGGAAAATTGGGGAATGATACCATCATGTTCTCTGAAAAACAGGATGCAGATGGGCATCTCTGCTCCCTCTTATCTGCTGGCAAGACCCGGAAGATGGGAACAAAGGAGTTTCTGCTGAGATCCCAGAGCCAGAAGCTGCCACTCAAAGGAGAGCTGACTCAACCACTTTGGATTTGAGCTGTCACTCCAAAGACAGCTGACTCGACCACTTTGAAACTATTGAAAAGGGGCTATCATCACCATGGTCGACGTCGTAGTCGTCAATAGAGTAACAATGCCAGACGACCCACAACTACTGAAGATCAGTGACTGAACTACAAACCACGCTGGATCCATGGTGGTGACTATCTTCCTCTTGCTGCCTACAAAGACTCCTTGCTTCTTCTTTTCTACCTTTTCTATCGCCCTTCTTCCCTTCCCTGTTATCCTAATTCATAATAGTGTCCATCCTCCCCTTCCCCATTTCCCTGATTAAGATTTGTAATAAACTGGTTGGACCAACATTTGAACCGTTGTTTCTTAATCTCACGCCAGGTATATAGATAATAAAAGAACCTCCTCTCCCTCCTATAAATTGGAGTGAGACAACTTTGTAAAAAATAAAAAATATGTAAACTAACAGCTATGCTTCTGAGCACAAAGCATTAGTTATAATTTTGACAGTTCTTTGTGACACTGAGTTTGGACTATCGTATGTCTAAAATGCCTGTGAACTACATGCATTAATAAGAGTTTTGTTGCATGTTGCTCCTCTGATCTGCCTCTTCTCAAGACTAAAGAAAACTAAGACAGAGAATAAGAGATCATTCATAATAGTGATCATGTATGCCAGAATTAGGATTGCCTCTGATATCAAAGAATATTTGATAACATATTTTATTTTTATATTTTATGTGTTTTGTGAATAAGTAAACTTATAATGCAGATAAGAATTTCCAGTGATTCCTCTTCTGCAGATACTGTCTCATATCAGCTAGTGCTGGCTCTCTTACTCAGGGTTTTGTTCAACTGCTGGAGTCACCAATTTTTTTAATTTGAATCAAAATTTTTTGAGTCACATAATGCTTTTTGCACTATCCTTGTAATCTGCAAATCTACAGGTTCCTCTCTAAGGTAAAATTTCTTCCTGCCTTGTAGTCAACACTAAAAAAAAGATAATATTAAAAAAAAAAAACACCACTACCACCACCAACAAAAAAAAACAAAACCACCAAATAATGTCTGAATATTAAGTTAGTGTGAAATTCTTACAGTTTAGAATAACTGTATCACTGAATTAGTTAATAAACAGGGTTTTTTTTTTCCATATTGTTTATAAAAAATATTGAACTGTTTTTGCAGTTAGAAATATGATCCTTTGAGATATTTCTTTTAGATATCTATTATTTGTTACTATTAATTTCTTATTTAGTCTAGCACAAACCCAGAACGTGAAATTCTGTCCTTGCTTTTCACCTCTGTACTGTGTACAAGGCAGCATAGCTACAGAACATTTATTGATAATTGTATTTAATTTCACCTGAACGAAAATTAAATCACAGAATCACAGAATCACCCTGGTTGGAAGGGACCTCAAGGATCATGTAGTTCCAACCCCCCTGCCTAGCAGGGCCACCAAACATACACATTCAGATCAGGTTGCCCAGGACCCCGTCCAGCTTGGCCTTGAACCCATCCAAGGACGGGGCATCCACAACCTCCCTGGGCAGCCCGTTCCAGGGCCTAACCACTCTCCTTGTAAAGAACTTCCCCCTAACATCCAGCCTAAATCTTCCCTCCTTCAACTTGGATCCATTTCCCCTAGTCCTGCTGTTGTCAGCCCTTTTGAAGAGTTTACTCCCTTCCTGGGTGTAGGTTCCCTTCAGGTATTGATAGGCTGCAATGAGGTCACCCCGCAGCCTTCTCTTCTCCAGGCTGAACAAGCCCAACTCCCTCAGCCTGTCCTCATAGGCGAGGTGCTCCAGCCCCCTGATCATCTTAGTCGCCCTCCTCTGGACCCTTTCCAAAATCTCAATGTCTTTCTTGTACTGAGGGCTCCACACCTGGACACAGTACTCCAGATGGGGCCTCACAAGAGCTGAGTAGAGAGGGACAATCACCTCCCTCTCCCTGCTGACCACCCCTCTCCTGATGGAGCCCAGGATCCCATTTGCCTTTTGAGCTGCCAGAGTGCACTGCTGGCTCATGTTCAGTCTCTCGTCCATCAGGACCCCCAGGTCCTTCTCTGCCGAGCTGCTCTCAAGGACCACTCCTCCCAGCCTGTACGGGTGCCTGGGGTTCTTCCGGCCCAAATGCAAAACCTTGCACTTTGCCATGTTGAACCTCATTAGGTTCACCCGAGCCCAGCCCTCCAGCCTGTCGAGGTCCCTCTGAATCAATGAAATGAAATCAATGCAGTACAAAAGTTTGTAAAGCCTATGCAGAAGCCTTAGATATTTTTCTACTATAAAATGGTAGAGATACCACTGACTAGAGATATCTGAATAGCTTAATTCATTTGCTAGGTTTGCTTAAGTTAGTGTAGCATTATTTGAGGATATTAACTAATGCATATAAACAGTATAGTCATGCAAACAAAGCACTGTTTAGACTAGAGCTGATACAGTTCCAAATTCATGATTACCTCCTGCCTAACTAGCTCAGACAGTTTTGCACAAGATACCATACTGTGGACTGGACATACCTGTAGGCTGCTAAACCCATGGTAAATCACATCTACTTTGTCCAAATTTCAGAGTGGCTGAAGCTCTTTAACAAGGATTGCCAGTTTCAAAGAAAATTTTAGAAAATTCAGGAATAAATATTGTTCAGGAAAAAAAAAAAAAAGTTAGAAATTTCTATATTATTACTCCAGAGTAAAATAATTTTTCACAAAAAATTCCAAACTTGTATAAATTTTTACAACATAAATTATTTACCTCTATTCAGAAACCCAGTATCAGTATGCCACACCAGAACATCAATTAATTGAATTTACTTTCATTCATTGCTAAAACCAGATGTAAGCAAATGCATGTTTATACAGGTAAATGCACTTACAAGTGCATATACACAGCAACATACACACACGCAAATCTGTTTTAAATGAAAAACAAACAAACAAGCAAACAAACAAACCAAAAACAAAAGCAAATACTGTGTATTTCTGGAAAGGTTGGATTTGATTTTCCTGTCTTTTAAGACAAACATATTTTTATGGTAGAAATTATTCTCCAGCATGCAGCTTTGTGTATGAGCTATAAGAAAGGAAGAATCAAACAAAGTGCATCTCCCTGTGTTTACTTTAAAAGAATAAATGGTTCATTCTGCCTGTTGACGTGTATCTTTCTATGCTAACAAATTCTCCTACTTTTCTAACCCATATCTTTAGCAGCTTGAAGAAATTCACTTTAATTTCTCATTTTGAATTGGCCCACTAAGTTGGTTGCTAAGGTCAGCCCTAGCTTTGGCTGAGACATCTCTCTCTCATGTGAATTTCATAATGTACATCATCCAAATGAAAACTAGTTGCATTTTTGGAAGATTTGTTTTCAATTGTATGAGAGATGTAGTATGACACCTTGAAGAAGCACAATAGCAAGAAGTATTCAGGCAGGATTCAAAAGAGAAGAATTCACACTGCCTTTTAGCTTGGTGCAATCACAGACCAGCTTAAAGTCCAAAGTGAAGAAACATGATATGTCTAATAAATAATCCAATAAGTGGTCTGACAACAAGCCTAGGTTCATTATTTATAGTTTTATCACTTTCAAAGTGTTAGTTTCCCTTAACTACAAGTTAGTAGCATGCTGACATAGACATTTCTATTAATACTTTTAGATAATGATCAAAAGACATGAGATATCTTTCCAATATATTTGCACAAAATCTTGCATATCTTTTAGGTTCAAAAAATGGACAAAGTATTCTAAGTATCCTGAAGGCATACTGAAAATACATACGTAGTAAAAATAGTAAAAATGGACATTTCAATTTGAGACTACTTCCAACATTATTATCTGGTTTTACTTTGAATATGGAAAAATCAGTTTTTCCCATGAGACAGTTTTGTACTGTTTCCTATTAAACACTGGAAAATATGCCTTTAGTAAAATTCCCTAATTTATTTCTTTATTTAATTTTGTTCCCACTCTTTAATATTAATGTTAATAATTGTATACATGCATATCTACAATTGAGCTGTAACACAAACTTTTGAAGTACTTGACTTCTTGCTTCTTTCTGCATATCTTCCACTTGAACTAGTTTCCTAACATTATCTGTAAAAGACTTCTTGATAATATGTCTGAAAATCTGTCACTATCACAGAATCATAGAATCACAAAATCACAAGGGTGGAAAGAACCTCAAGAGATCATTGAGTCCAGGTTCCTTGCTAAAGCAGGTACCCAACAATAGGTCACACAGACAGATGTCCAGATAGGTCTTGAATATCTCCATAGAAGGAGACTCCATAACCTTACTAGGCAACCTGTTCCAGTGCTCCATCACCCTTACTGTAAAGATATTGTTCCACATGTTTTTATTGAAATTCCTATGTTCAAGTTTTAGGCCATTCCTCCTTGTCTTATTGCTATAAACCGCCAAGAGATTGGCCTCATGCATTTGCCTCCCACCTGCCTTTAGATATTTATAAACATATATCAGATCCTCTCTCTGGCTGAACAGACCCAAGTTACTCAGTCTTTCCTCATACAGGAGATGCTCCAGGCCCTTAATCATCTTTGTGGCCCTCTGCTGTACTCCCTGACAGTATTGTAAGTGTGGCCTCATCAGGGTGGAGTAGTGGGAGGGGATAATCTCCCTGGACCTGCTGGCCACACTCTTTTTAATGCACTCCAGAATTCCATTGGCCTTCTTGGGCACAGGGACACACTGCTGGCTAATGGCCAGCCTGCTATGCTCCACAAGAGCTCATGTCCAGCAGGTCATCTCCTAACCTGCACTGATGCATGTGGTTATTCCTCCCCACTTGCAAAACTCTACACTTGCACTTGTTAAACCTCATCAATTTCCTCCCCACCTAACTCTCCAGTCTGTCCAGATCAATGTTGAACAGTAGCACAGCCTTCAGGTGTGTCTGACGTTCCTCCCAGCTTTATATGCTGGGAGTGCAAACTTGCTGGGGGTGGATTCTATCCACTCATCAGGGTCACTGATGAAGATGCTGAGCAAGACCAAACCCAGCACTGACCCCTGGGGAACACCACTAGTTATGGGCCTCCAACCAGACTCTGTACCGCTGAAGACAACCCTCTGAGTTTTGCCAGTCAGCCAGTTGTCAATCTCTCACCATTCACTCATCTATCCCACATTTTCTAAGTTTCATAACAAAGATTTTATGGGATATGGTGTCTAAAGCCATGTTGAAGTCAAAGCACACAACATCCACTTCTCTTCCCCCACCCAGCCAACCAGTGATGACATCACAGAAGGATACCACATTGGTCGAACATGACATCCCCCAGTGAACCCATGCTGATTACTCCTGGTAACCTTGTCTTCAAACTGCTTGGAGATGGCATCCAGAACAAGCTGTTCCATCACCTTTCCAGGCATGAAAGTGAGACTGACTGGCCCGTAGTTTCCCACATCCTCCTTATTGCCCTTTTTGAAGACTGGAGTGACATTGGCTATCCTTCAGTCTTCAGGCACCTCTTTTGTTCTCCAAAACCTGTCAAAGATGACTGAGTAGTTCAGCAATTACCTCTGCTAACTCCATCAGCATATGGACACATCCCATCAGGCCCCATGGATTTGTGTATGTTGATTTTGGCTAGACACTCTCTGACTAGATCCACCTCAACCAACAGAAAGTCTTCTTTTATCCAGTCTCTCACTTAATTCCAGAGTTTGAGACTCCCAAGGGCTAGTCTTAGCATGAAAGACTGAAGAAAAGAAGGCATTCAGAATCTCTACCATCTCAGCATTCCCTGTTAACAAGGCACCACCTCATTTAGTAGGGGAAATCACTAGCTATTTTCTTTGTTTACTGAATGCTTAGATTACAATTTTACCCTGTTTTTATCCTCTAGAAAGTGTATGAAACAATAGCTTTGTTTATTTCATAAATTGTTTTTAAAGAACTGTATTATAAACAGTTTTTGATATAATATTTATATTTGTCACTGAAAAAGAAAAGTCACTCTTTCCAGGTAACTAACTTGTATTTTCTAGAAGACTTCTACCACTGATAAGATATATAGAGAAAATACTTGTGTAGTTTTGGTTGTGAAAAAACACATAATGCCTGGACAAAACTCTTTATAGATTTTGATCTGTTCTTGCCCCCAGGCTCAGATTATAAAAACAAATCAACAAACTAACTAACTAACTAACCATCTTTTGTCTTCTTCTGTTAGCATAAACACACTTAAAATACTTTATGTGAAATAAAAGGAATATTCAGCTGAAACACATTTTCAGTTATCAGTCCTAAAATGATTAAGGTCTGACACTATTTATAGCCATTGGAAATGGCTTTTACAAGTTAACTCTGTGGCAAAGTACCAAATTGCATTAGTTTCTTGTTCAAAGAACCCTTTAACTGAATGCCCTTGAGCATAAAACTGGGTGTTACTTTGAACTAACATGGAGCTATGCAACCACTTCAGGTTTTCTCTTTATCTGTTCAATTTCTGCACATTAGGGTATATTTCTCTGCATTATGTGATGGTTCTAGTTCACTGGAACAACCAAACACTGCCAAAGAAATTTTTACAATCTTGTTCTCTCTCCATGGACTGAGTTCCTTGGGATTCAGTCCTGAAGGGTAAAAGGGTCAGGAAGGTTGGCTTCTCCACAAGAAGGAAGTTTTAAAGGTGCAACAGCTGGCTACCTCCCTGAGGCCCACCCACTCTCAGATCCACACGAGGGTGCTAACAGAGCTGGTGGAGGTGGTAGCCAAGTTGCTTTCCGTAATCTACCAGTGTTTGAGGTCCCAGAGGACTGAAGACTTGCTAGTGTGACTCCCATCTACAAAAAGAGTTGTAAGGAGGATCTACAGGCCTGTCTGTATGTGAGGGAAGATCATCTAGAGGGAGGTCACACAGCATGTGCAAGACAACCAAGGGCCAACCCCAACCAGGGTTGGGGCAGAATGTCTGGAAGACTGTGTGGAAGAAATAGACCAGTGGTGTTTGTCAATGAGTTTACAAGTTAACTCTGTGGCAAAGCACCAAATTGCATTGGTTTCTTGTTCAGAGAAGCCTTTACACACAGCAGTGTGCCCAGATGAGCAAGAAGGCCAATGACATCCTGGGTTGTCAGAAATAGTATTGCCACCAGGAAGTGCAGGGAAATAATCATCCCCTGTACTCAGCACTGGTGAGGCCACACCTCAAGTGCTGTGCTCAGTTTTGATCCCCTCACTACAAGGCACTAAGGCCATAGAGTGTGTCCAGAGAAGGGCAAAACGCTGTGAAGGATCTAGAGCACAAGTCTCATATGGAGTGGCTGAGGGAGCTTGGATTGCTCAGTTTGGATAACAGGAGGCTCAGGGGAGACATTATAGCTCTCTACAACTACCTGAAGGGACATTGTGGTGAAGTGGGAATTGACCTCTTCTCCCATGTAACTAGCAACAGGACTAGAGGGAATGGCCTTAAGTTGTGCCAGGGGAGATACAGGTTGAACATTAGGTAATACTTCTCCAAGAGAGTAGTCAGTGCTGGAATGGGCTGCCCAGGGAGGTGGTGGAGTCATGGACCCTGGAGGTGATCAAGAATCATTTAGATGGTGTACTAAGGGACATGGTTTAGTAGGAAATACTGATGATAAGTGGGCAATTGGACTTGTTGATGTTGGATCTCTTTTCCAACCTTGGTGATTTGATGATTCTGTGATTCTTGCTAGAGTCAAGTAATATCTACTATGTATAATATGTAAATAGACTGTGCCATGCTTTTATTTAACAACCACATCAGCCTTTCTCTTTATAGTTTTCCCATAAATGCTTTGAGAGGATAAATTAGAAAACTCTCAGAGTAAACCATTATTAAATATAGTTTCTACTTCTTAAGAAAAATAACCTTAATAAAGTAGCACAAACCATAATCTTTTTGATATATATATCAAGCATGCATAGGTAGACAGACTGAAAGCATTATTTATTCATTTTATAATAGCTTCACAAGCTGCAGTATCTTCCAATTCTGCAATGGTTTATTGGTGATAAGATCAAACTGACTAGGGATTATGGTGGTTTAATACCAATAGGCACCTAAACACCACTAAATCACTTTTTCATTCCTTCTTCTCAGAAGGACAGTGGGATAAAATATGATGAAAAAAAAGCATATGGATTGCAATAAGGACAGAGATATCACTCACTAGTTACTGTGAGATGTATACTAGCATGAGAGAGATAAGTGCAATGTATTTCTTATTGATAACAAATAAAACACTGAGAATCAAAAGCAAACTAAATCCATCTTCCCCTCCATCCACCCTCTTCTACCTCCTCTCAATGAGTTCTTCCTCAATAACTACTCCAACATGGGTCTATATCATGGGCCACAGCTCTGGCCAGGTACTACTCCCATTGCGATCTCTCCATGGGATGTGACCTCCTGCAGGCCACAGCCACCATTTCCATCATGGGCTTGCATGTAGAAATCTGCATGAGCATGTATTTACGTGCACGGTCCCCCATGGGCTGCAAGGAGACATCTTCTCCACTATGGGCCTCTCCAGGGGCTGAGGGGAACTTCTGCTCCATTTCTGTATCACATCCTGCACTCCTGACTTTAGTGGCTGCAGGGATTCTCTCATGTTTTCTCACTCCTGTCTCCCAGCTGGCTCTTTCTGTGCTCTTGCACAGCAGCTATTTCCATAGCTATGATACCATAGAGCATAGGAAATATTCACTGACTAAGCTCTGGTGAGTGGCAGATCCCTTTTGCAGGCAGTTGTAACTGGCTTTGAGCTGACGTGGGGCAGCTGTTGGGCTCTGTTTACAAAGGACATCCCTGCAGCCCTCAAGCTACCAAAATCTCATCACATAAACCAGATTCGGGGGTCTTATTCATTTCATGCTGAGGTAAATCTAAGTTACTTGCAAGTCACCTGAGTGTATTGCAAAGTAATTATTTGAGTGGAGCATGTGGGATAAAGAGCCGCACTCATTGCCTGTGCCTGTATTTTTGTAAAAGCCTGCAGCTTTTCTATGCAGAGTTCAATCAAGAACTGTGATCCAGGAATAACATTTGCAACAAACCCCTCAGCCAGCAGCATATCTAGTTTCTGGATATACCTCATGCCTATGTATGACACAGGCACCTAACTGCTTGTCTCTGCCAAGGCTGCAGTGTTTCTGAACTGGCATAAAAGCCAAACTTTAAGTTTCTGGATGACTGTGAGAATAGAAACAATTCAAACAAATGGACTCTGAATAGGAATCTTAGGAGTTCATAGAGGTATTTGGCACCTAAAATCATGTTCAACTATAACAAATATTTATAATTTCCTTGTGAATAACATTTGACTTTTCATAAGCTTAAATACTTCATGGATTTTAGAACAGAGACTGGCAGAAACTGTAGAAGAAGAGACTGGATGAAGAGTTTCTTCACTTTTGTCAATTAAAAGCTGCACCTAGTACTATATTGTTTTTGATGTTATTTGTATGGAATCTACCCATTTACTGTAGAAAGTGTGCTGATTTTTTTGTTTGTTTGTTTGGTTGTTGTTGTTGTTGTTTTATGGTGGTGACAGTTTACCAGCACGGTCCCATTCACAAAATAGTTGTATGAACTGTGCTTAAGGTTTGTACAAATGACAAACTTTTACACTTTCTGAGTGAAATGAACTTTAGCTGTAGTAGTTCTGGAACAGCTTGCTTATTTTTTGACATTTGGTGGTTAAGAAGGAAATATTCTTATGATCACGTACCCACAAGATGAGTCTGATTGGGAAAGGGACATTCTACAGATTTTGGGGGTTGGATTTCAAATCTGAAATCTAAAAAATCAAGGTTTTAGAATCTGAGACTTCTTATATATTCAATTAAAATTTAATTTAATATAAACAACGTTTGTTAATGAACACAAGGAACATTTACTCATTTGTTTTAAAGCTATGCTTTTTTCCACTAGGCTTTTTTAATACATTAAATATCCATTCAGATCAAGACAATTTGTTACAAAAAAAAAAAAAAAAAAAAAATCAAATATCTTGGAATGTAATCAATATTTTTGATGGATTCATTTGATGATCTTATATTTGTGACATATATGATGCATTTTGCAAATAATGAAGACACTCTTTTGAGACCCAGTAAAAATACATCACAATATTTATTGCATTTATTTATACTATCAGCAGTTCTTTAATATTTATTATATATGCAGGACTTTTAAAATATTTCTTCTAGCAGTAAACTGAGCTTGTCTTCAAACACAAGTACAGCAAGTCATAAAATCATAGAATCATAAAAAGCTTGAATTGGAAGAGACCTTAAAGACTGTTTACTTCCAATCCCTCTGCTGTTGGAAGCATCACTAACAACTAGACCAGGCTGCCTAGGGCCCCATCCAGCCTGGCCTTGAACAGCTCCAGGAATGGGGCACCCACAGCCTCTATGCGCAATATGCTCCAATGAATCACCACCCTCCAAAAGAAAAATTTCCCCCTAACATTTAATCAAAACCTCACTTTCTTGTGTTTGAAACCATTCCCCCTTGTACAATCACTATCAGACCATGTAAAAAGTTGGTCTCTCTCCTGTTTATAAGCGCCTTTAAGTACTGGAAAGCTGCAATGAAGTCTCCCCAGAGCCTTCTCTTTTCCAAGCTCAACAAGTCCAGACTCCTCAGCTTTTCATCATAGGAGAAGCACTCAAGCTCTCAAAATTATATCATCATAAACATAGAAGTGTTTGGTTTGGAAAGAATCTTAAACATTATTTAGTCCCAGCCCCTCTGCCATGTGCAGGGATGGCAGACACTAGATCAGGTTAGCTTGTGCCCCATCCAGTATGGCTTTGAGCACCTCTAGGGATGGGACACTCACAGCCTCTCTGGGCAACTTGTGCCAGTGCATCACTGCCCTTTGAGTAAAAAATTTCTTCCTAGTATCTAACCTAAATCTCCCCTCCTTTCATTTAAAACTTATTTCCTTTTGTACTGTAACTATTAGAATATGTAAAAAGTCAGCCTCCTTCCTGCTGATAATATCCTTTAGATCATACAGCAGCCCTCAAATCATACAGTTAATTCAAAATAGAATTCACACAAATTTTATGGCATTATGAAATGTGTGGTTTTGATTTTGTGGTTGGTTGTGGTTTTTACTTTTGTGAATGAATGCATTAAACAATGAAACAATACAGACAACGTTAAATAAGTGGAAGATAAAATGCTTAAGTCGCTTTCAACAAACATACTTTGTAATTAACATATAAATTATAATCATATCTTACTTCTGTTATATCTTCATATTAAGTGTTTCCTTACCGTACTGGAGTATCTGTAATACACGGGTGCAGACAACAGCTGTAGTCCCCATTATGCACCAACACATAGTTGTAATTCCAACAGAATATTACTATATGCTACATAATTTATTGGGGAAAAAACAGAAAACAAAAAACAAAAAACAAAACAAACAAAAAACCAAAAAAACTATGGATTCTTTTATGTATCAGAAATGTAAGTTATACATTTGTACGTGTACCTCATAAGGTTTACTGAAGTATTAATGACAGATTTCTGTTTTGCAAATTTGATATTCATTATTTATTTTACTTCTCACTCTACAATAAATTAATTATATAGCAACTAAGAATGTCATTTCAAGTTGTAAAAATTACTGTAAAAACAGCTATTGAAATCAATAAGTAACTAAAATAATGTTCCTCTATTTAAAATCTTGTAGACAAAGAGATGTAAAATTAATTCACACAATACTCTCATCTCTCTATCTCTTTACAAAAAAATAAAATTTAAAAAAAATCCAAGGATTATCTTATACATTAACCTGAATTTTCTTATGTTTGTTATGTTTTTTTTCTATTAACAGTTTATTTAACAGTTTAGATTTTTTGCAATGTATAACATTCTGGTGTTGTATCTCAAATCCTATCTTTTCTCTGCACACTGTGGATGGTTGCTGGTTAATTTGTTTTCCTACTTCATAAGCTGCAGTCAAACCCTTCTCTCTATCACTTCTGCTCAGTTCATTGAAATGAAAACCCACACGTCCTTGAAATATTTCAAACAACAGTCAGATTTAATCTGCACCTGTTTTTATGAATGACTGCCATAGATAATCAATCTGGTTCAGTACAGTTGTCCTTGAAAATGCAATCTTCTCAAACTGCCATTTTTAATGGGCTCTTGCTCTAGCACACTATAATTAGGCTTAGTGTCTTATGTGTTGCAAGAATTAATCTTTGCAGAGTAAACATTCTTTAACGCTCTTCATTCTGTGAATCTTACAGCATGGTTTGCTACTGTCACTGAAGAGGTGTAAAAAGTTTAATGCCAGATATTAAGTCATCAGATTATGTGTTTTCAAAATTGCTAACTACATAGAAAAACTAACTTATAAAAGTACCGTGTGATATTCCTAATAAACAAGCAGAGGAAACTAAGGTTTATAGTAAAAACAATCAAAAAAAAACTTAAGCCTTTGGTTGTTTTTTTGTTTGCTTGGTTGGCTGGTTCTTTTTCAGAAAAAAAAAAAATAATAATAATAATTAAAAAAAAACGCATTCAAAATAAGTAACAAAGAACAATAAAAAAGCAATTAAAAAAACAAAACAACCATTCCCTTATCTTTTTCTATGATGACCTTTCTTCCCTAGACATTTTCAATCTTGTGAACAAGTAGTTTTATCTCATTCGTATTCAGCGAAATACGTTAGAATTTTTTTACAGAATACATTGTATGGTGATTTTTTTTTTAATGTGTTCTTTTCCATTAGAGCTGAACTTAACCTCTCCTTGTTATTAGCTTTTGTTTATTAAAACTGAAACTGAAACTACAATGTCCTCAGGACATCTGAGAAGATAAATACAGTTTGCCCTTAGTGACTCACAGGTTTTAGCCTACCCATTTTTGTCAAGAAGTGGAACATAGCATCCAGTTCTGTGAAGAATGTGGATTAACAAATGCATTTAGTTTTCAGTTGCATATATGCTTTTTTACTTCAAACAGGTATGACCATAAACACAAAAATTTATTTTGTGAGCGTTATGGTTTTATGACTTCTGTTATCAGTATTCTACATTGTAACATCATGTAAAGCACTGGGAGTTAAAGAGGTAATGCTCCAGTTCCGTGGATCATGGATAGTTCCGGGTACCTGGTTCCCAGAAAATGAGAACTACATAGTACACACACCACAGGACTTTGCGTTGTTCTGTGTCTGTTTTCTGTTCACAGATCATGTGACATCCCCTCTCTTTTCCCTTTCTACTTGCCCTGGCTAGATATCTCACCTTCAGCATTAGAGTAAGGCCTTTAATTTCGGACACTCTCTCTCTCGTTTTGTTTGATTTATCAACCTCAATTCCAATTACACTGTATTATATTATGTTATCTTGCATTCCAATTTCATATTTAGTAAATTAGCTTTCCTCCTCAGATCATTGCTGCTATTCTGTTTTTATGCCCTACTCCCTACCCTTCCCCCTTTTCCACTTTCCCCTTTCCTGGGATGTGGGTCTGTGAGTCCCCCCACCCCACTAGTCAGGGAACTGGACTGAACCAGCCCGTAAACTGTCAACAGTGAGAAATGCCACTGACGTACTTGATACACAGCTCTTACTCACACATTAACTCTAGACAGAGAATCTCCTTTAGATCTCATCCAAATCTTTCAGCCTTTTCCTGCCAAGCTACTTCTTCCACAGCCTGTCAAGTTCCTTCACTCAGAGCTTGTCAGCGCTTTACAAAATGTCTGTTCTAATATCTGTCTCAGAGTAAAGGAAAATGTTTCTAAAAATATAACATTTTCCTTTTTTATCCAAGAACTACTTAACTTAAGAATTTCATCTAATAAGGATCTATGAATAGTTACCTTTGAAAGAATAATCTTCAAACATCAGAAGTTTTCTCAGATTCAAGGGAATATGTAGGATTTTTGCACAGCATAATTTTAATGTGTCCAACTGGGAATTTTATTATGAAAAAGTAATGGAAAGTAATAGGACAGCTTTCAGACATTTCATAGAATCACAGAATTATAGAATCACCAAGGTTAGAAAAGACTTAAAGGATCATCCAGTTCAACTGTCCACCTATCACCAATAATTCTCGTAGAAAAATCATAGAATCATAGAATGGCCCGGTTGGAAGGGACTGCAAGGACCATGAAGCTGCAACCCCCCTGCCTCAGACAGGGCCACCAACCTCCACATTTAATACAAGACCAGGCTGCCCAGGGCCCCATCCAACCTGGCCTTGAACACCTCCAGGAATGGGGCATCCACAACCTCTCTAGACAGCCTCTTTCAGCACCTTACCAGTCTCTTGGTAAAGAACTTCCCTTGATATACAATCTAAATCTTCCCTCCTGTAACTTAAAACCATTTCCCCTGATTATCGGACTTCACTTGGACACAGAACCATTGATCACCATTCTTTGTGACCTTTCAACCAATTTCTTATCCACCGAATGGTCCACCCATCAAATCCACATCCCTCCAATTTGGAGATAAAGGTGTGGTGGGGGACCATGTCAAAGGCATTGCACAAGTCCAGGTAAACCACATTGGTTGCCTTCCCTTTGTTCATCATGGGAGTCACCATCCCCCCATCACAGAAGGCCACCAGATTGGTTAGGCATGGCCTTCCCCTGGTAAAACTGTGCTGGTTGTCTGAGATCACATGCTCATTCCTCATGTGATCAAGCATGTTGTCATGGTTCTATGTTTATTTTGTTTTTGTTTTTTGTTTTTGGGTTTCAGTATTCCACATCAAAACATCATGTAGTGTACGGGGCATTAA
>NW_024885532.1:6100009-6155155 GCF_019232065.1 Centrocercus urophasianus
ATCATCTTTCTGGCCTTTTTTGATAACGGACATTGTATTTGCCAGTCTACAGTCCACCGGGACATCCCCAGTTAGCCAAGACTGTTGAAGGATGTGGAGAGCAGTTTGGCAACAACATTTGCCAACTCCCTCACCACTCTAGGATGCAATCCATCTGGCCCCATGGACTTGCGAGTGTCCAACTTTCAGAGCAAGTCCAAAGACATTTCCTTATGTATTATGCAGGGCCTATTCTGTTCGCCATCCCTATCTTCCAGTATAAGGGGTTGCGTGCCCGGGGAGCAACTAGTCTTCTAGTAAAGACTGAGACAAAGAAGGCATTAAGAACCTCAGCCTTATCCTGATCCTTGATCACCGTGTTGCCCTCTGCATACAAGGGATAGAGATTCTCCATAGCCCTCCTCTTACTGTTAATGTATTTATAGAAATATTTATTGTTATCTTTCACCTTAGTAGCCAAGTTCAGTTCTAGCTGGACTTCGGCTTTTCTAATTTTCTCCCTGAACAGCTTCACTACATAGTTGTATTCCTCATAAGTTGCTTGCCCCCTCTTTCAAACACCATAAACTTTCCTTTTGTTCCTGAGTTCCAGCCAAGTCTCTGTTCAGCCAGTCTGGTCTCCTTCACCATCAGCTCATCTGCCATGATTTGGGGATGTTCAGCTCCTGCATCTTTAAAATAACTTCCTTGAAGTACTCCCAGACTTCCTGGGCTCCCACACCCTCCAGAACTACTTTCCAATGGACTCTCTCAACCATGGTCTGAACGAGACCTTTAAAGATCATCTACTCCAACTCCCCTGCAATGAACAGGGACACCTACCGCTAAATCAGGTTGCTCAGAGCCTAGTCCAGCCTGATCTTAAACGCCTCCAGGGGCAGGATTCCCACCACCTCCCTGGGCAACCTGTTTCTGTGTGCAGTGAGACAACAAGCCTCCTTGCTAATACATTCACGTGTATGGGAGCCAAATGGTTGCTTCATGCTTAAATAATACTTAAAAATGCTTAAACACACACCCCTGCTTGTGTAGGACAGACCCAGCCTAGCCCACTGCCACAGACTTACCAGGCCAATGCCTCCTTACTGTGCCACATGCATGGGTGGCTTATGGCACCCACGCCAAGTAATCCTCTCTTGTGAGACTGGTGGCCTCTGCCAGGTCACTCTCCTCTCCTGGGTTCCCCTAGGGAAAGGAAAACTGCCCCAGTACTTCAAGATTAACTGTTGCAGATCCGGTTCCAAAGCAGCAGACCTTGGCTACTGAGTGCTAGTTCTAGGGTTCAGCTGCTTAAACTAGTACTGGGAGACAGAGAGCTCTTGTGCTCTCCGAAAGGCATCCTAAGGAATAGTCAGCTTTGCTCCACTTCTATGTATTAAGCTTCCCAGGATATCTTGTCCAACGACTACTTAAATAGCCTGAATCTTAAGCCTTAAATAGCCGATCTCACAAATTTCTGGGTCCTGACTCAATTGTTTGCCAGGCCCACATTCCTTGAGATCACAAACTCAACCAGGGCATGGTTGCTGCAGCCCAGGCTGCCTCCGATCTTAATTTCTTCAGTAATCTCCTCCTCACTGATGAGCATTAGTTCCAGCAACAGTTCACATCTGGCAAGTCTGTCCCACACCTAAACCAGAAAGTTGATGTTAATAGACTCTGGGAGTCTCCTGAATCACTTGCAGCTCATCATATTTTCTTCCCAGTGGATATACAGATGTTTGAAATCTCCCATCAGGAAGAGAGTCTGCAAGCAGGGCACTTCTTGCAGCTGAAGCAAGAAGGCCTCAGCAGGCCCCCCTTGATCAGATGGCCTGTAGTACACCTTGACCACCAGCTGTACTTCATTTGTCTTGGCTGTAGTTTTAACCCGCTGGTTCTCAACCTCTTTAGAGGGAGCTCCTCACAGTCTACTCACTTTTTAACATAGAGAGCAACTCCCCCAACCTCTCCTACCTTGCCTATCTGTTCTAAAAAGCTTCTTGTTATGTGAGTCATCCTACCATATGTCCATGATAGGAATAAGATCATAGCTTTCCAAGTCCATCACCATTTCCAGTTCTTCCTGCTTATTTTCCACACGCATGCATTGGTATAGACAACCTTCAGCTGCGCTTTTGAACACATTACCTTCCTAGAGGAGTCCTAACACAAACCTCTGGGACAAATCTGAGGTTTTTTCCCTGCTACTTCCTAAAGTGACAGTGTTCTCTGGCTCTCTCTGTCACTCAGCAGTACACGTCCTCCCTCCCCCGGCAGCTTTAGTTTAAAGTTGTTCTTTAATTTAACGTAATTTATATTATAAATAAGGACCACAACAGAAAATCTCTCCGTTTTTGTATTCTCAGGGGAAATGAGATAGTAATGTTGATAAAAAATGCTAGATAAGAGATAAGAAAGGCAGATAATGCATTTATTCTGTTGTCAAATAGTTCTATTTCATACTTAACAAGATGAATAGTAAGCATTCTGAAAGAACAGAAACAGATCACTCACCACAAACACCACTGAAAAAAAAAAATGGTTAGTGAAAAAGATTTATAGCTATGAGTAATATGAGGCTTAGAAAACAGTCTGTCTAGTAAGAAGCAAAGTTTTCAGTCTAAGAAGCAAAGTACATTCAGACTGTGTATTTCACCCAAGATGTAAGAAATTAATTGGTCCTGGTTCAAGATATGTTTGTAAGAACAAATTCCTTGTTGCTTTTATAATACATCAACAAAAGTTTCTAGAAAGGAGGAATCTGATATTTCCTAATTATTATTCTCCAGAGAATCAGCATGTACTGCTGCTCCTCATTCTTTAGAAGACAAATTTGAGAGCGAAGTTATGTTTTACTTTGCCCACATATTTGCTGTAATATCCAACTTAAAGCTACTGGTACAGCACAGTATCTGCTTTCTGATAGTGATAAGTATCTGAGTGAAAAAATCCTGGCAAATCTCATAAGCAACATGAATTTGTTAGATAAATGAATGCATGATACTCATTCCATACAGTAAAAGACTTAGCTAGGAGATTACTGGAGTCCTGTCCTGAAATTCCTCTCCTTTTTTCTATTTTCTGAAATTTGCTTTGATCTCAATCTATTACTAAAATTATAACCAAATCTAATATTTATATTGGAAACACTAAATGAATGTGTAAAATTATATGGAAGGTGAGTGCATTTTGTTACATAACCTGAAAGTGCCTGAATCAAACCCTCATATAAATTGATGTTATGTAGAAGAAATACCTAATAAATTTTGATTGATTTTAATAGAAAACTTGTAATTCTTACACAGAATGAGTAAAAAAGAATCCAAAATACCTGTTTTCTTTTTATGTATATTTAGGTACTTCATCAAAAGGCAATAGAAGCCTTCAACAACTTCAACAACTTGAAGTAATGCTCAAAAGAGTTAGGAAAGGCTTCTTAAAAATGTATGGATTCTGCGTGATGTTCAAGCACTCAGTGTTTTCAGAAAAATACTTTGAATAGAAGTGAAAATGATAAAACAACAAACTTGAATGGTCTTTTCTTCTTTTAAGAGTTTATTTCAAACTGCTGAGAATAAAAACACATAAGTGATTTGCTGTTACCAGTTTACATAGTTACTGAAGTCAACAAAAGGCTCAAAAAATTACTGTTTTGAATTTTTACTGTAGAGAAAAATTTTACAATTTATCTAAAATGGCAGAAGCTGAAGTTAATTCTGTTTTAAAAATCAGTATCTTTTTCTTCTGTTCATACTGAAACTTGATTTTATAATTGATGATGTTCACTGAATTACAAATCAACAATTATACCTGCTATTTTGGTTTGGCTAATGGTTTCATAGCGATGACAGAGGCACAAAAATTCTCCAATTTTCCATACAACATAAAATTTGAATTGCACCCAATATTCTACGTATGCTTAAAATACACTTATAGAAAAACAATGGTTTGGTGGGAGAAATGGCAAAAGATGCCTCTTCTGCTATCTGAATAATAGAGTGTGACTTAGGAGTGCATGACTGTTTAAAGAGTAAAACAATGTAAGTGGAACTCATTTTAAGTGTTTTTAGGTTAATAATTAATTCACAAAAAGTTGTGCTATAAATATTACAGAATGAATAAACACTGCATTTTTGGCATTAACTTCTCCTAAGTTAGAAGTACCAGGCTGTTGTTTTGTAAAATAGCTTTAAAGAAAATAAATGTGCTGGTATGAAAAATAAATGGAAACAAAGGATGATTTATGAATGAAGAGTTCTTTTTTGTGTTGATTTTTCTTTTTATTTGCTCCGTTTTTTAGCTAGAAAAGATAGGAAACATAATTCATCTTCATCTACAGGCGTGAGGCTTGCTTGTTTTTTGCTTGCAGAACTTAGCAAACATGTTTTCTTTAACTTAGCAAGTATACTAAGTTAAAAAGTTAGAATAACATAAAAGCTAAAAAAACCCAAAAGTTAGAAAAAAAAATTTCCAAAAAAAAATATAAAAAGTATATTAAAGTAGGTGAAAATACATGTCAGTGTTTTAACTGTACAATTTCAGAGGAGTAAGAGTTTCGTCAGTTAAGTAGGGGACAGATTTTACAAAATAACTTTTGAGAAGTAGTTAGTTAAAGGTAGTAGTAATGATATGAAGGTTTCCAACTGCATAGCACAGCTCAAACTGACTGATTGGTAGACAACTTTTTTTTAAGTTAATAATTTATTAGCTCATATTAATCTTTATGCTAACCAGAGAACAAAAACCTAGTATTCCCACAAAGTTGGGTCTGGACCTAAATCTTGAATAAGTGAAAGGAGTATTTTCTTGTCAGATTTCTTTGGCTTTGAGCAATTCTACTGGACACTGAGAAAATATCAAGTATGAATGAACATCTTCATGCTGGATTAAACTTGTAAATCGAGATAAAGAAGACTGAAAGAGAAGTTCACCCCAAATCCAGAAGCATCAGTGAAAAAGAAAAGCAGAAGCAGCTGTTCTACTTAAAACTGATCATTGAGATGTTTCACAAATTTTCAATTAATCCTGAGCAATCATAACTCTCCATGAAGCTCCTATTGTAATTTTTGTCCTTATAAGTATGCATAGCATTCTTAAAATGCAACTTGAAGTAAAGAGACATAAACAAACAAACAAACAAACAAATAAATAAATAAACAAATAAAAATATTTAAAAAAATAAAATAAGTGAAAGCATAACTGAATTAAAAAACAATCTGACTAATACAAATATTAAGTCATATGAGGTTTCAATTTTAAATCCTGCCAAGAGAACAGATTTTGATTAGAACACATTAAAAAAAAAATCAGTCTTTCAGAGAAAGAACAACTCCAAAAATGGCACAGAGTTAGAAGTTATCTGTTGAAGACTGATTTAGTGGCAATTTTTTTCAAGGTAGTAGCCAAGCCAGCTATGTTTGCTAAACCTCAGGAGGTAAACAAACCAGAATAAATTATCATTCTATCATCTGATAACAAGTTATATTGATTTCATAAACTATATTAATGTAGAATTTTGCAAGGAAAATGTTTGCTTACTGTTTAATTGTAAAATATCTCTAATAAAAGAGATATATCCATGGTCAAACAGAGACTGGGATTAAGACTGGGTATTAATGCACACCAGTTATTATGTCAGGCTGTTTAGATAATGGCTTGACTATTCTTTTTTTTTTTTTTTTTTTTTTTTTTTTTTTTTTTTAAGGCATGTAAATGGTTATGCACCTGTAGCTTAATAGACAGTTTGTTATTCAGCATGTCGAAAATGTCAGCATAGTTCTTTGATGCATTTATTTTTTAATAATGCTGTTCTTTGTAGGAATCTATTTTTTGTAATTTCTTTACTGTAGTGTCTGAGACTGGTAAGAAAGGTCTCAAATAAACATGAGGCAATCAACATCACTTTGTGGGCAGTTTTACATTTGAATGCATTTATTTGGAGCTGTTTGCCTTCAAAAGGGATGGCCCAGGAAAGTTTGTTGTTTGAAGATCTGGCCAAGGAACTAATGATTCTTTCCATATTTTTAATCTTTTCTTTTTATCCTCTTTTATTCTTTTACTCTGTGTAATAGCCATTACCTAATATTGTCTCACATGTAAGGCTCATTAATCATAATTAGCCAATTAGCCAATTTTACCTCCAAATAGATTATTAGTTGTTGCAAAGAAAGCTGTCCATAAATTGACGTGCATTATTCCTTTGAGTCTTGGATGACTCCGTAGTGGAAGTGACCCTTTCTGATTAGGGCAGGTGCAACTCAGGAGATAGAAAATTATTCACCTCCCTTAAAACCCACTGAGTGGGATGAGACATGTAGGAAAGGTAATCTGAGGTAATGTGCCTTTAAAATATTTTTCAGGGTCATTTAGAAGTTGTTATATGTTGTGAGTGCTCATTTTATCTGACAGAATCACAGAATCACCAAGGTTGGAAAAGACCTAAAAGATCATCCAGTCCAACCATTCACCAATAGTTCACTCTAAACCATATCCCTCAACACAATGTCCAAATGTTCCTTGAACACCTCCAGGGTCAGTGACTCCACCACCTCCCTGGGCAGCCCATTTCAGTGCCTGACCACTCTTTCAGAGTAGTATTTCCTAATGTCCAGCCTAAATCTCCCCTGGTAAGATTTGTTGCCCTTCTTTGAACATGTTCCAGGGCCTCAATGTCTTTCTTGCAGTGAGGGGCCCAAACCTGGACACAGTACTCAAGGTGCGGGCCATACCAGAGCTGAGTATAGGGGACAATCACTTCCCTGGGTCACTAGATCTCATGCTGATCAGCTAAAAAGAAAATGCATGATTTCTCTCAGATTCCTTGATTTTGTCTGCTAAAGATCATGGTGATGGAGACATATAAGGGTAGAGTTCATGTCTTGATATGGTTAGAGCACAGTCCTGCACAAGAACAGAGACCTTGGCAAGGAAATTGGGGCCTGGGTCTCTGTGGTTACCTGTCCTGAAAATTTGTGTTCATCCCAGAAAAGCACCCAGTAGGCTAGACTCCTAAATAATATGCATTAATTTAAAAACACTCAAGCTGTATGCAGACAATGCTTTAAGAACAGTCTTCTGTCTTGTCAAAGGATAGAGGAAAAAGAGATAGGAAGATTCTGTCTATGGTGACAGCTTTCACAGTAGCTGTTCTATCCTCATCTGTATTTGTGGTGTGTTTTGTGATTGCATAGCGTTACTAGTTTGAGATTGATCTGAGAACTAGAAAGATATATTTTTGGCCTTCAGCAAAAAATGATCATGGGAGAACTGAAAAACCTCTTAATGTACAACAGAACTGTTCTGTATAGAAACTAATTTTGTGTGACTATGAATAAGTAGATAGGACTTCTCATTTTCATCACAATTCCTAATGAAAGTGCAATGCATTGTCTATTTATGTCTGTTTCATTCGATTGGAAATCTTTATTAAAATACTGTTCTTTTTTCTTTTTTTTTTTTTTTTTTTTTTTTTTTTTTAAACCATGACATGTAGCCAAGAAATGACAAAGAAACAGAAGATTGCAAACAAACTGCAACCAAGCATCAAGAGAAATATTTGCTGAGGAAGAACATCATTACTACTTTAGAAACAATCTGTTGTGTATGCAGTTCTTTAACTTTAAATGCAGCTTTATCATTTCAGTGGGTGAATGAGGTTCCCAGTTGTAACATTTTTGTGTCCAAATCTTAAACTTGAGTTTCCAACACTAAAGATATTTTTATTGCTATTAAGACTGTACTACTGTCTCGCTCCAATTTATAGGAGGGAGAGGAGGTTCTTTTAATATCTGTATACCTGGCATGAGATTAAGAAACAATGGTTCAAATGTTGGTCCAACCAGTTTATTATAAATTCTAATCAAGGAGATGGCGAAGGGAAGGAGGGAGATAGAAAAGATAGGAAAGAAGCAAGAAACGTGTAAAGTGGGGATAGTCACCACCAGGATCCAGCAACGGTCCTGTTGCATAACACTTCGAAAGTCCGAGGCAAAAGCAGCAGCGAGAGAGCAGCAGCAGCATGGCCAGTCTTGGGCAGCAGGCAAGTAGCAGGAAGAAGTTGCCAATCCGGGAGGAAGCAGCAGGACTCAGATAGCAGGCCCAGGAGAGTCTGTCAGCATGCAGGAATTCTGTAGTGAGGAATCTGACGGCAGACACCTTTGTGTTTCTTCAGCATGCTGGTAGAGCACAGAGCAAGTCCAGGAGGGAGAGAGGCAGGTCATGAGGCTTCTCATGGCAGAAACCTCTTCTTCTTCATGAGGAATCTGTTGCCTGAAAACCTCAGCCTCTTGACTGTAGGTCCCCTTTTTACCCTTCTTCTGCAATTGTGGCAATTCTGGGCGCTTGGGTAAGAGTCATGTGCAGCACCTCCTGAGATGGCCATCTTCCTCGAGATAAGCTCACACAAAAGACTGCTTCATGGCCGTTAATCTGTGGCTTTTCTCTCTCTTGTTGCCCCTGGCAACTACATTGATCGCTTTCCCTTTGTTCATCATGGGAGTCACCATCCCCCCATCACTGAAGGCCACCAGATTGGTTAGGCATGGCCTTCCCCTGGTAAAACTGTGCTGGCTGTCTCAGATCACACACTCATTCCTCATGTGATCAAGCATGTCATCCAGGAAGATCTGTTCCATGATCTTCCCAGGTACAGAGGTGAGACTCACTGGCCTGTAGTTCTCCAGATCCTTTTCTTATAAATGGGAGTGATGTGACCCTTTTTCCAGTCAGGGACCTCACCTGGCAATCACAACTTTTCAAATATGATGGAGAATGGCTCAGCAACCACCTCAGCCAGCTCCTTCAAAACCCTAGGATGCATGACATCCAGCCCCATGGACTTGTAGGCATTCAGTCCCATGCGGCAGTCTCGGGCTTTCTCTACCCTTACAGTGCAGGTTGGGATTTACTGCCATGGTCCTCTCCTAGAGATTTAGGGATGCAGGGCTCAGGGATGTGAGAAATATTAGAATCCTGGCTACCAGTGAAGATCGAGGCAAAGAGCTCATTCAGTACCTCAGCCTTCTCTTTATCCATTGAAGCCAGTTCTCCTTTTACATTTACCAAAGGAGGTAGACTTGCTTTGGCCTGTCTCTTCTGGCCAATGTACCTGTAGAATGTCTTCCTATTGTTTTCAACATTTCTCACCAAATTCTGTTCTGCCTGCGCCTTGGCTTTCCTGATCCCACACCTGCAAGTCCAAACAGCATCCTGGTATTCTTCCCAGGTGACAGACTCTTGTTTCCATTGCTTGTATGAACCTTTCTTTGCCCTCAGCGTGCCCAGCAGGTCCTTGCTGAGCCATGCCAGTTTCCTACCTCTTCTGCCTGCTTTCTTATTCAGAGGGACGGAGAGCTCTTGTTCTCTCAGAAAGGCATCCTTGAAGAGCAGCCAGCTTTCCTCAACATCTTTGTCTCTAAGGACAGCACCCCAGGGGATCTCAGCCAACAATTCCTTGAACAGCTTGAAGTTCATCCTTCCAAAGTTCAGGGTCCTGACCCCACTCTTTGCCAAGCCCATATTCCTCGAGATCACAAACTCAACAAGGGCATGTTCTCTGCAGCCCAGACTGCCTCCAACCCTAATGCCTTTAATGATCTCCCCCGCATTGGTGAGCACCAGTTCCAGCAATGCTTCACCTCTGGTCAGTCTGTCCAATACCTGGACCACAAAGTTATCATCAACACATACCAGGAGCCTCCTGGATCTCTTGCAGCTTGCTGTGTAGTCTTTCTAACAGATATCCAGATGGTTGAAGTGCCCCACCAGGACAAGAGCCCATGAGTATGATGTCTCCAGCATCTGAAGTAAGAAAGCGTTGTCAACATTCTCCCCTTGATCAGGTAGCCTGTAGTATACCCCTATCACCAACTGGCCTTTGTTAGACCCGTCCCTAATTCTAACACTGGCTCTCAACCTGTTCCTGACTGTTTCTCAGAGGAAGCTCCTCACACTATCCACTCTCTAACACAGAGGGCAACTCCCCCACCCTTCCTACCTCGCCTATCCCTTCTAAAGAGCTAATAGCTGTCAATGGTGGTATTACAGTTATGGGAGTCATCCCACGTTTCCGTGACAGCAACAAAGTCATAACTATCCAAGCACATCACGATTTCCAACTCGCCCTGCGTATTTCCCTTTGTGCATTGGTATCAAGGCGCTTCAGCTGGGCTTTCCATCTCACCAGCTTTATGGAGGATCTAGGATCCCCTAGAACAGCAGCATCCCCAGCATTCCCTTGCCCTAGATCATCCCTTCATACTCCATCGTCTTCATCCATCAAGTTTGGTACAAGACCACAAACAACCTGCTCAACCTCAGCAGCCCTTATTTTGTCCCCTCCCCCTTTCATACCTAGTTTAAAGACCTTTTAATGAGTCCCACCCGTTCCTTGGTTAAGATCCTCTTACCCCTTGGAGACGGGCTACTTCCATCTGCAGCCATCATGCCAGGTGCCGAGTAAATTGCCCTGTGGTCCAAAAAAAAAAAAAACCAAAATTCCTGTATTTACACCAAATTCTAAGCCATTTATTTATGAGATGGGTTTTTTGGATCCTCACAATTTTCTTCCCTGCAAAAGAAGGTATCGAAGAAAACACCACCTGCATGCCCGCTCCATTGACTATCCACCCCAGTCCCCTGAAATCTTTCTTGATAGTCCTGAGGCTTTTCTCAGCAACTTTGTCACTGCCAGCCTGAACTATCAATAAGAGATAATAATCAGAAGGGCGAATCACTCCAGGAAGTTTCCTAGAAATGTCCCTGACACATGCCCTATGGGAATCACCTATGACAACACCCTTCTGACCTTCTGAGTGGAGGCAGTCTTGAGGCGTGGGGTCGACTGTTTCACCCGAGGCAACCTCAGGAGTGGACCTCCTTCCATACCCTCACACATCTCTACCTGAAGTTCCAGGGCCTCAAACCTATTGTACAGAGGCACCTGGGGAGCTGAGAATGGTTGGGGTGGGGGATTCCCACTTCTCTGAGCCGGTATCCGTTTCCACTCCTCCTCTCTCAAATTGTTTTGCTCTGCTCAGCAATGGCAGGGCAGGGGGTCCACCACTGTCTTGTGAATATCCCCCTGGTGCCTTTCTGGGAGAGAATTACCCTGCTTTTGCCACTGCCTCACACCCCAAGTTCCTCACTATTGTTGCTAGGAGTGGGAGAGGACAGGGGGCTCACAGCAGCAGGAACACCATCTGCCTGCTGGTTCCCCTCTACCACCTGTTTGCAAGGCAGCAGGAGGTGACGTGCTCCATGTGGAGCCTCAGCTGGCTGCCAAGATCCAAGGACCAATAGGGACCGCCAATCAATCTCCCTCTCACACTTCTTTGTGGTCCTCAGCCTCCTCCTTCAGGCCGACCACGAGGTTGAGTAAGTCATTTAGCTGGTCACATCTTACACAAGTGCTGCCTCCATTGCCTGGCACTGCAAAGGCTCTGGCACTCATGACAGCCAGTGACCTGCCCACTAGCATGTTGTTTTGGGATCTCAGTCTGAGTCTCCACATTTTTTCTTAGCAGCAGTCTCCCTTTCATGCATGCACAAGACCTTCATCTGAGTCTCCACATTCTTCTTGGCTGCAGTCTTCCTTTTACTTGTGCATGGGACCTCTCTCTGAGTCTCCACATTTTTCCTTGTAGTGGCCTTCTGTCTGGGTACAGCCATGGCAAACCAGAAGACTCACTAACACTATTAGATAGCCTTAATCGGGTGTGACTAATCAGCCCCACCCTGCTGCTGCTAGCGCTGGCTCTGCCCTCGCCCTTTTGCTGGGTCGTTAACAGGAGCCCCCACACTTATCATTCACTTGGCAGTGATAACAACCCTCCTTGCTGTGTAGTCCCGTGAATGGGTGGCTTACATTTTCTCCTCGTTAAAACAGCCCACTTGATTCACACACCCATACTCCTCCTCTCCATCCCGGAGGCTTTTTCTAGTCAAGGGGGCGTGGATTCAGAGCCGTTCCCCTGGCAACGCCACCGCCACATCAGTCACTCTCCGAGAGCTGCCGGGCTGCTTTGTTGTCTTGGAGATCCCTGAATGTGGGAACTGACCCAAACCCACCTGTACCTCGCGATCAGTCGCTGCGGTTCTGGCTGGGACAGCTCCAAAGCAGCGAAACTTGGCGATCAAGGTGAAATCAAGCTCAGAAGGAACTATAAACCACAGAATGGATAAGATTTATGGGAGATTGCAAGGGGCTCACTAGGATGAATACTTTGATAAGGGGCTTTGATATTTCTATCTAGAATACTCTATGAAAAGTATGTGCTCATGCCATTCATGCATGTGCCATACAACTTCTCAAAGAGTGAGGCTGAAACAGAAGATATGCTAAAATTGGAAAACATTCTGAAGGACTGCAAGTCAGTTGTTCAGATCATGTAATGTATTGAAAGAGAATTCAAGTTACTGTGCCTGAACAAACCAAACTCACAGGATTCATCTCCAGTGCATCAATATACTGAATTTATTGAATTTGTGCTATGATATTAAAGTGCATATAGACAATAGCCATTCAGGATTCCTGGAGATGAACAGTTTGGTCAGAAATACAGTTATTTCTGTGTAGGATATTAGTGATTAGACTCAGAAATCCCAACAAAGATGTTATAATTAGGAAATGTGTCCATCTATTCCTATGATGTGTTTTCTGAAAGTATATATACAGCGTCATTCTTGAATACCTTCAAGCGTTATGCTTAAGACATATTGTCTGCTGTCAACTGTAAATTGAATATATACAGATTCAAAGATTTTCCAGGTTCACATTTGTCTTACAGGTTGTGCAGACATAACTAGCTATGGTAAAATAGTATATTATTCCCAGATTTGCTATCTCACATTGAAATAAAGTCATAGCTACAACCATATGCAACTATACGGGTAGGATGCCTTAAAAAGAACGTGTGCAAATTAGAATCTTCAAACACTGATGTTGCAGTGTTTGAATATCACATTTTCATTGTTCCTAATATCCTTGAAATCTATTGCTGCCAACAACCAAATTTGCTTTCACTGTGGACTAGAAATTTCAACAACTATTCCAAGAATTAGAGAGTTGCTCAGCTGAATAAAATATTCACCTAGAACATTATGCTATCTCTGAAAACAAAAATTATAGTAGCCTAAACAAAAGTAAATATGTAAATTTTTATTTCCCTTATATCCACCACCTGCTTCAAGGGATTAGTGACTTGAATTTTTAGTAAAGAAGCAGTATCTTAGTATAAAACATATCAACCAATTTTAAATGCCTGCAATCTAGATGTGCAGACCTACATCTCAGCTAATGTTCTTGGATGACCTTGGTAGTCTATGGAGAGAAACAGACACTGCTGGGCAGGTTAAAGAAATCACAGAAACTGAGATGACTATCTCAGATTTAGATTACATTATCAATTTCAACACTTGCATTTGGGGTTAGAGTAAATACAAATATCTGGTGTATCACAAACATCTATCTATACATTCTGCTACTGAGTTAAGTGTTATGTGAAATATCACAGAATCACAGAATGGCCCAGGTTGGAAAGGATCTGAAGGATCACGAGTATCCAACCCCTCTGCCACATGCAGGGCTACCAACCTCCATATTTAATACTGGACCAGGCTGCCCAGGGCCCCATCCAATCTGGCCGTGAGCACGTCCAGTGACGGAGCATCCGCAACCTCTCTGCACAATCTGTTCCAGCACCTCACCATTCTCATGGTAAAGAACTTCCACCTGACCTCCAACCTAAATCTTCCCTCTCTCAACTTAAAACCATTTCCCCTTGTTCTGCATAAATACATTGTTTTTCCTGTCCTGTCCCAAATACACTGTTTTGTCTAGTTTTAATTTGTAATTTGATATCTATTAGTTCTATTTTAGCTTGTATGAAGAAAAAAAAAAAAAAAAACAAAAAAACAAGAACCACCTAGTTTCAATCCCTCTGCCACAGGCAGGGCTGCCAACCACTAGACCAGGCTATCCAGAGCCACATTCAGCCTTTATACATGAAAGAAGTGGCCTGCTCTCCTTCTTGGCCCATTCTCTTCTTGGGCTGACCCCAGAAGGTTCCTTCCTGTGGAGAAAACTGGAGTGAACATTTCACTTACTTCTACTGATGTCCTGTCAGCTGAAAGCATTCCTTCACCCTAAAAAGAGATTTTTTAATCCGTACTTTATCAATAAGGTTAGTTAATTTCATTCTCTTTTTTCAATTTCTCTATGTTTATTTGCTTGTTTCCAGTTGTTGGTAGCTATCATGTGTAAAAGTAACTCCATTCTTTTAGTTAACATTCTCCGTTGGACACACAAAGTTTTTTAAACTTCTAGCATTATTAGTTTTTTCCTTCCTTGTCACTTGACTATTTTAGTATTAAAAAATTATTCCGCACTTTATTTTTCATATTTGGATAATTTACACTGGTATCTAAAGTCTGGAAATAAGAATTTGAATGATTCGATCTATAGTAGTAAAACAAGTCAATCAAATTCTGAATGATTGCCTTCTAATAAAACCGGTGTATAAGATGGTTGAAATGCTACCTACTTAGTAGCAGAACTATGATTTAGGTACTGAAGCCCATGATAGAGACCATGTTCTTCATGTGTTGTGATGTTAATGCTCCTAAGAAAACTGTCTTTTTGATACCTTAACCAAGAATGCTAACTATCTTGAATTCCAGGTGCACCAATAAATAAGATTTAAACATTCCAGCTTCCCAATTTATCCTTGAGTTTACTCTTAAGCTATCTCTGGAGGGTACACTAATGTAAACTAGCAAAGGCAGAAAGGCCCAAATTTAGGACAGACATGGAAAAAAGGCTTCTTCAGAAACACCTGAGTAGGCTATACACAAAACATCTCTGCTGTGGATGCAGTCAGGATAAACTATTCTTGTGAAAGCTTGTCAGTTCAACCAAATGCCTACCTGGTTTTCCAGACAGTTTAGTATGCCTAGAAATGTAGTAAATCCACACTGAAGTTGGAAACTATTCTAAGGAAGGTGAAAAAATTGTCAGGCCATTTATTGTGTCTCATTAATTCTTGTGCCCTAATCCTTTCGGTTCATCCTTTTTCCATCTTCAAAAATGAAAGAAAAGACAGTAGATAAAATCTTTTATTATAGTAATATGATTGAACAGTGACATATTGTCAGAGGCAGAATTATGTTTTTATCTCTAATTCTAACTGATCTTCTTGCAAATTCAACCAACGACCTGTCACATGAATTGAAATGGTTCTGTTTGGTTTATATTTTGCAAATTAAAGCCAGTGATAGAAGTTTCTCAAATCGAAGTACAACATCCTGTACACTTTTGCAACTGATTTGTCCCAAATTTTGTCCTAAATCACAAGTACAAAGACATAGATGTATGCATAATTTAGTAAAAAAAAAAATAATTGATTTTTTCTTCTTATATTGGATATAGGAATAACTGTATGGATATAGTTATATGGATATTAGGAATAACTAATTTTACACATTGTACTATAAGTGCAATTTGTCCTGATGTTATCAGAAATATGCATTTTACAGGAAAAAAAATAGCAAATGAATATAAACTGATATAAAAAATCTTTAGAACTCACACTGTCAGGGACAAAAAGGTCACATTTCACATTTTCAATACCATTCTAACATCAAATATTTGATATTTGTTATTTTCTCAAAAATATGTTCTTGGAACACTTTTGCATCTTACATACTTCAGAGATTTTGATCTTCTTGTCATTGGAAGCCTCAGTAAAAACAGTTCAGCTTGAAAGCACACGAAAAAAAAAATCCCAACTTTATTTCTAATCTTTTTCTAACCTTGTCATTGCTGAATATTGAATGAAACGTTAATGCATTGGTCATGAAAGGCACTGCAACTGATTGACCTTACAAGTTATGGACGCCCCATTTCTGGAGGCATTCAAGGCCAGCTTGGTTGGGACTTTGACCAACCTGATGTAGTGCAAGATGCCCTTTCCCCTTGCCTGGGGATATAGACCTAGATGACATTTAAAGTCCCTTTGAACCCAAACCACTGTATGATTCTATGAAAGTCAAGGAAAGGAAACATAAAATGGTTTTAAGTTAAAAGAGGAGAGATTTAGATTAGATGCTAAGACAAAATTCTTTACTCGGAGGGTGGTGAGGCGCTGGAACAGACTACCCAGATGTATGGAGCTGTTCATGACAAGGCTGGATGGTGCCCTGGGCAGCCTGACCTAGTGGATGGGAATTCACAGAACTGATTTATGTGAATATTTTGAGTAAGAATAGGCAACATGCTTAACTGAAGTGATAACAGATTTTTTTCTGGAAGAGAGAAATCAAAGCTACAGATGGAATCTCTACCACTTTTTGAAGTGTTATATTTGGACCAAAAGACAGATTTGACTTGTAATATATAAGGCCAAGCAGGTATTTTTAATTGTGAAGTCTGCTAGAGGAAAAAATAGTTTCCTCTAGTTCTTATCTACCTCTATATTATAAACAAAGGGAAGGAAACAGACCTTGATGTTGATACCCTATGTGCTATTGAAAATAGTTTTTTTTAAAAACAAAATCTTTTTAGTGAAAAAGTAGTTTCTTTTTTCTTTGCTTATTTTTTTTTTCTCTTTATTTTCTAAACAATTTCACCCCTTATGCACATAGAACATTTCCATTTGGACTATTGAATACTCTTAGAAATCATAAACTGTGCTTGTTTATATACAGAAATTGATGTGTAGATTCACTAGTACTCAGAGCACGTTGATGATACTGTGAAATTGCTTTGACTCCTGTAGCAGAATGTAGTAATCCTTGAACGAAGTTGATTGTTAATGCTCAAGTTCTGGGTACCTGCCTGAAAGAGAAGAAGAACTGCATTCCCCAGGGGACTTTGCAGTCAGGGAGAGGAGATTTAACTCCTGGCAAGGTCACCTGATGCGCTCTTTTTCGTACGCTCTCCTCCCGTCTCCCTGCTGCTCAACTGGACTGCGCATCTCACCTCAGCGTTGTGGTGAGGCCTATCCACCTTTCGGACATTCTCTCTCTCATGATGTTTGATTTATTAGCTTCAATTCTAATTATATTGTATTATAGTGTATTATCTTGCATTCTGATAATATATTCAGTAAATTAGTTTGTTTCTCCTCAGATTGTTGCCGCTGTTTTTAATTATTTTGGGGTCCCTTGTTTCCCTTTTTCTGGAGGCGCGGATTTTGCGAAATCCCTCCGCCCTGCTAGTCACGGAACTGGGCCAAACCAGCCCGTAAAACATTGACAACTGTGTTTATTAATAAATGGAAGGCTTGTAATTCATTACAAAATGAAAGTCTTTTTGTATTGGGTCATTTATTTGTTTATTGTTTATTATTATACTTTCATCATTAACTTCTTATAATTGCAACTTAACTCTGCTAGAGGTATGATAGAGGTAGATTCATATGAACATATTAAAGCCAGTTTCTTCAGTCATCACTGAGATGTACTTTTAAGTCTGAGCAATCTTGTAACTTCTGTAAGGTAAATGGATTTATTCATAAGGGATTCTTTAAACTGATGTAAATTATCCTAAGAACAAACTAAAACCAATGCAAAATAAAACAAGTAATAGAAGCAACACAATAGCAAAGAAGTGCTTTATCAGTCCTACTTTTACCAGTCCATTGGCTTTGTATTCTGACTCAATTGCCTTGACTCATCTTCTCCTCAAGAGTCAGTGCTATACCACATCCTGTGGAAAACTGATGATTCTAAACTTGCTACTGCTAATGAGCTCTTGTATTACAACTAAATTTGCATTTCCATATATCCTCTTATTACTATGTTAAATTGGATTTTGTCTTGCATATATGAATATACATATACATATATACATATATCAGTCTGGGCCTTAAGTTCCTCATAAATATCTTCATTTATTTATTTTTTTTTTTCCTGAAGCTTGTTTGTTTGTTGGTTTGATTTTGTTGGTTTGTTTTTGTTTGCTTGTTTTGATGTTGAAGTTTACTTTATTTCCTAGTCTCATTCTGCTACTAATTTTTTTACTCATGAAGCAGACCTGATGGGTCTGGTGTCCTACACTCATGGGCTGCTTTGGGACACAAACTCCAGTGTCCTGGTTCATTTGTCTGTGATCAGTCTGAGCAAAGTATGCATTTGATCTAGTCACCATTTATTTTGTGTGACAGGTGGAAAGGATGCACTGCGTAGAAACACTGCACTCCATTTCAGATGCAAAATGTGACTGAAGAGGAAGAAATGGGAATAACAATGTAGACTGAGCCATAGAATTCAGGTAGATTCCAAAAGTCATAGAACATCACCACTGCTGCATTTTATAAATAGGCTTTTTGTCATTTTCACTGACTGCCAATTTCCTTTTTATGCTTGCTGTTCATTAGCACTTCATGCAGCTTTACTCATCATCCTGTCCAGTCATACCAGAAGATACATATTTTAGTTCTGGTGAAAATCTATAGAAAAAAAAACCTGTTTCTCCTGTCAAATGGAATTTCACTTCAGTCTAAAAATATATTACATGAAGAAAATGTAATGATGGTTAGAAAGCTGAGGTAGTATCACTTTTTAATTACATAAAAATAAAACAGGGAAGCCAGTGAAACTATCAATAGAGAGTAACATAATTAATAATAATAATAATAATAATAATAATAATAAAGTACTTTAATTTCTGGATTTTTGGATTAATAAAGTATAAAAAGGATAAGCTAATTAAGATTAGTAGTGCTATTCCTTATGAAGCCTGTGACAATAATATATGTCAGAAGTATTCCCAGATAGGAATGCGGAAGAAAGAAGGAAACAGGAGTGAAGAATATAAGTGCCAAAATACAAGCCACAAAGCATCATAAATTACTTCTATGACGAAGGAGTAGGAAATGAAATATCTTTTATGCTTTTATCAGAACACTAGCAAGATAGAACATAAGTTCTGAAGCTCATTTGGGGTTGCTAAAATATTTTAACTTCTATCAGCAATGTATTATCTCTGCCTCCCAGAGTATGGACAGCTACTTACTATGACATAACTTCTTTCACTTCCCAAAGTCCATTCTAAAGAATTATATTTATGTCCTAGACATATCTCTGTTGTGTACTCAGGAAGAAACAAAAGTAGAATGAGATAGAATATGAACTTTTCCCCTGTAATCTCAAGAGATTTCCTCTTATTGCAAAAACTTACAAATTGCTTAAGGAAATGGAAGAAGTTGATAAGGAAATACGCAGGTTTTGAATGTATTTCCCTGTGTTTTACCACAGATATATTTCCTCAGTAAAGATATTTTATAGTATATTCTGGGTGTCAAATCACAGAATCATAGAATGGCCTAGGTTGAAAAGGATTACAATGATCAAGTTTCAAACCCCTGCTATGTGCAGGGTCACCGACCACTAAACTAGGCTGCCTAGAGCCACATCCATGGCCTTGAATGCCTCCGGGGATGGGGCATCCACAATCGCCTTGCGCAATCTGTTCCAATGTGCCACCACCCTCTATGTGAAAAACTTACTCCTAATATCTAACTCAAATCTCCTCCATCTCAGTTTAAAACCGTTCCCTCTTGTCCTATCAATATCCAGATGTACCCCTTCCTGTTTACACACTCCTTTTGAATATTGGAAGGCCACAATGAGGTCTCCCCAGAGCCTTCTCTTCTCCAAGCTGAACAAACCCAGTTCCCTCAACCTTTCTTCATAGGAGAAGTGCTCCAGCCCTCTGATCATCTTAGTGGTCCTCCTCTAAACCTGTTTCAAGAGCTCCATGTCCTTCCTGTACTGGGGGACCCAGGCCTGGATGCAGTACTCCAGATGGGGCCTCACAAGAGCAGAGTAAAGGGCAACAATCACATCCCTCTCCTTGCTGGCTACCCCTTTTCTAATGCAGCCCAGAACACAGTTGGCCTTCCAGTCTGCAAACGTACACTGCTGGCTTATGTCCAGCTTCTCGTCCACCAGGCCCCCCAAGTCCTTCTTCATAAGACTGCTCTCAGGGACATCTTCCCCCAATTTGAATAAGTACCTGGGATTGCCCTGACCCAAGTGCAGCACCCTGCACTTGGCCTTATTGAACCTCATTAGGTTTTCATGGGCCCACTTCTCCAGCCTGTCCAGGTTGGCTGGCTGGCTGGCTTCCCTTCCTTCCAATGTATTGACTGCACTGCTCAGCTTGGTGTCATCTGCAAACTTGCTGAGGGTGCACTCAATGCCATCATCTATATCACTGATGAGCATTGATGACAACTGAGTAACAATGACATTTCCTACAGAAGGGGTTCTAATGGAGTAGGAGATAAAAATAAAAAATAAAAAAGTAAAAAAAAAGGTGACTCATAGAAGCCATGGAGACGATCCAGTTTGCTCCGCATTGGTGAGACCACACCTGGAGCTGTGGATAAAATTCTCAGCAACTCAGTGTCAGAGAAGACTTACTGAAGAGAAGCTAATGTAGGGCCACAGAACGTGACTGGCATAGCTTTTCTATGAAGAAATGCTGAGATTTCTTTAGACCAGAATAAAGAAAATGCTAACAAGTGATCTTAGCAGTATATATAAATATATGGATGGAGTGCGAAAAATGATGGAGCTATGCTGTTCCCAGTGATACCAAATGACAAGGCAAGAGGCAAAAGACGTGAGCAGGAACGCAGGAAGTTACCTATCTATCATCTGGACTTCAGTATGGCCTTTGACATGGTTCTCCACAGCATCCTTCTCTAAATTGGAAAGATTTGGATTTGATGGGTGGACTGTTTGATAGACAAGAAAGTGTTTGACAGATCCTATCCAGTGAGCAGTGGTCAATGGTTCATTGTTCAGATGGAGATTAGTGAAAAGTTGAGTCCCTCAGGGGTCAGTACTGGGGCTGATGTTCTTTAATATATTATTAATTACATTAACAGTTAGATCAAATGCACCTTCAGCTAGTCTACAGATACATCAAGCTGTGTGGTGTCGTCAACATGCCTGAGGGATGAGATTCCCTCAGAAGAGGCCTAGACAGCCCCAAGCAGTGAGCCCTTGAGAACCTCAAGAAGTTCAAGAAATACAAATACAAAATCTTGCACTTCATCTGTGGAGTGTCTGACTCCACTATCAGTACAAGCTGGAGGACAAAAGGACAGAGCATAGCCCTGCTGAAAAGGAGTTGGGGGTACTGGTGGATGGGAAGCTGGACATGAGCCAGCAATGTGCTCTCAGAGCCCAGAAAGCCAACCATATCCTGAGCTGCTAGCAGGTTGTTACGGAGTTAACTACATCAATCTGTGCCTGTGATGGGAGGGCAGTAGGCTCCTGGGCCCCCCATGGCCCCGTAAAATGGGAAAGGAAAGGAAAAAGGGGCAGGGAGATGGGAGCTGGGCTCAAGGACGGAAAAATACAGCGGCAACAGCTAACTACTAACTATGATATCAGAATGCGAGATACACAATATAATAAAACCTAATTGAAATTGCAACTAATAAATCAAATAAAATAGGAGAGTTCCTGAGGCCGAGTTAAACCTGAAAAGCTAGGAAACCACCCTCCAACACCACTGCGAGATAGTAAGAGACCGCTCAACCAGGAAGGGCCAGATCCAATGACTTCCACAACGTACAGGGACAGGTATCCAGAATTGGAGCACTAACACTTTAACTCCGAGTGCACTACATGATGTTATGATGTGGAACACCAAAAAACAAAAATCACGAAACCATGACACAGATCAAGGGAGGTGATCTTGCTCCTCCACTCTGCACTGTTGAGGCTCCATCTGGAGTGCTGCATCTAGATGTGGAGACCTCAAAACAGGAGAAAGAGAAACACTGGTCTCTGCATCCGAAGGGTGGCCACAGAAACGATCCAAGGGATGGAACACCTCTCGACAAGGACTGACTGAGAAAGATGTTCTCAGCTAGGAGAACAGAAGGCTCTGGGGAGATCTGATAGAGGCCTTTCATTATTTTATGCCCTCCTTAGATTCAAATAGAGGAAAATCAAAACTACAGTCAGTTGAGAATTCTGGTATACTAACATCTAGAGAGTCAAGCACCGGGATGTTAGTAGAACATTCATGATCCACAGTTAAGATCCACAGTTAAGATGCAATCAGTGATTAATAAATAAATAAATAAATAAATAAATTGGTGCCTTGAGTGCTCCCTTACTTTATGAAAGAAAAATCTACATTTTAATTGTTTGACTTCTACAAGTTTCTACATATGTGAATGAGGGTAATTTCCCATTTCTGGATAATTATCTTGATTAAAATATGTAGAAATACATATGAGAGCAAATGCACTGTAGTGGCTGTTTAAGAACAGAGATATGAAAAATATCAACCTGTTCTTAATGTGGAGCACCCAGCGTAATGACTCACTCATTATTCATGTAGTTATCATTATGCAAGCCTGTTTATATTCTCTTCCAAACTATTTCTACTTTTTTTCATGGCCTTCTATTCAGACTTAACTCTCAAGAAAACATCTGTATTTTGTTGTATAAGACATTCTAATTGGGTGGACCATTTAAGGGTAGCACATTAAATCTCTCTTTTATTTCTTTATGTAGCAATAGACCTGATGAAAACGTGGATAGATGTTTTATTGACCCTATGGATCTTTGCTCCCCAAAAAATAAATATCTTAATCATTTGGCAACAGATGTGTCAATCCATTCATTCTATACGTTTCCTATATTCCCAACTATACAGTGACAAAGACTCAGAGGAAATGAGGGAATGTATTACAGGTAGGACATTTCCTGCAGTTCAGAGCAGCTGAATCTTCACTAGATTCTAGAGGAAATTGGAACCCAGGTTTCACATTTCTGAAAACAACATCTTAGCAACTTTCTGTAAAATAAATGACGGCTAACAGTACTGGCTATAAATGGTTATATTCAGTTCAGTGCATACTGAAGGACATTCATCAATATTAAGCATTTCCTTCAGCTTGCTCTAGGCAATGCTTGATAGAACACATGGACTTTTTGCCTCTGCTTTGTATTAATCTAACTTAATTGAATATCAAGGGAGTCCATGTGCATGCAATTCAGAAGGTGTTATGCATCTCCAGTGATCATATGCTAGGTCTAGAATAGTTATTCTTATAAGGATGTTTCCAAATAAGTGTTTGTTTTTTTTTCTTAAAATCAGAAACCAAAATAACTAAAAAGATTAAGGATTTGTAAAATCTGTTTCCCTTTCTAGCTATCTAAAATTACCCAACATGAATTGTACTTATTTTTCTTGTAGGAATTACAATGTCTGGCTTAAATGATACAAATCTTGAATCAAAGAATAAGGGCTGTAAACAATCTCAACTGTTAAATAAGAAAAAGTGTAGTAAAGATAAGCAAGAACCAATGTAATTTAGTCATGAGAGTGATATGGACTACTTTACAGAATAAATGATACAAAGTAACAAAGCAATATCAGATAGATAGGATTTGAGTAGCTACTTGTTCATAACCTCAGGGGAATCAGGTGAGTCATAAAACAGACCTCCAGTCTTCAGAACTCCCTCAATTTGCATAGTGTTCACTTCCTATTTGTCTGTGCTCAGATTTTCTAGTCTTGGTTTCTAAATTATAATATTTGTGTTCTATTGACTACGTGCAAATGCCTTTCACATGAATGAACACAGGTAAAACTCTTCACTTAATTATTACTTTTCTGACTAAATTCTGAATTTCTGGTGTCTTTTCACAAAATCACAGAATTGCAAGGGCTGGAAGAGACCTTTAGAGATCAAGTCCAAACCCCCTGCAAAACAGCCCCCTATAGCAGGCTACACAGGTAGGCATCAAGGCAGCTCTCCAGATAAGGAGAATATACAGCCCCCCCTTCCAGTGCTCCATCATCCTTATCATGAAGAAGTTCCTTCGCACACTGGTGCAGTACTTCCTATTCTCCAGCTTACAGACATTTTCCCTTGTCCTGTCCCCACAGACCACTGAAAAGAGGTTGGCCATGTCCCTTTGACACCCATAGTTAAGATCTTATTTATACATACAAATCAGATTCGCTGAGTTTTCTTTTCTCAAGGCTGAACAGGCCCAGGTCACCCAGCCATTCCTCATAAGAGAGGTGCTTCAGGCCCTTTATCATCTTTGTGGCACACCTCTGGACTCTCTCCAGGAGATCTCTCTTTTTTTTGTATCGGGGAGCCCAGAACTGTATACAGTATTCCAGCTGTGGCCTGACCAGGGCAGAGTAGATGGGGAGGATCACCTCCCTTGACCTGCTGGCCACACTCCTTTTAATGCACCCCAGAATGCCATTGGCCTTCTTGGCCACCAGGGCACACTGCTGGCTCATGGCCGACCTGTCATCCACTAGGACCCCTAGGTTCCTCTCTGCAGAGTTCCTCTCCAATAAGTCATGCCCCAACCTGTACTGATACTCATGGTTATAACATCCTGGGTGCAAGACTCTTGCTTTTGCTTTTGTTAAACTTCATCTGGTTTATTGTTGCCATCTCTCCAGTATGTCCAGATTTTGCCCAGCCATTCAGTGTGTCAGCCACTCCTCCCAGTTTTGTATCATCAGTGTGCTTACTGAGGGTGCACACTCTCCCTTCATCAAAGACATTGATGAAGATGTTGAACAAGACTGGACCCAGCACCAACCCCTGCTGGGGGTTGTGGAACATCGCTCATCACAGGTCTCCAACCAGACTCTGCACTGCTGATCACAACTCTTTGAGCTCAGCCAGTCAGCCATTTCTCAACTCACTTCCCCATCCACTCATCTATCCCACACCTTCTCAGCTTTGTTTTCAGGATGTCTTGGGACACAGTACAAAAAGCCTTGCTGAAGTCAAAGCAGACAACATCCACTGCTCTCCTCCCATCTACCCACATGATCCCTAGTCTTCCTTTTACCGCTAACATACTTTTAAAAAAACTTTCTTATTATCCTTAATCTCCTTTGCCAGCTTCAGCTCCAGATGAGCTTTAACCTTCCACGTCACTTCTCTGCAGTCCCTGACAACACTCCTATGCTCCTCCCAAGAGGACAGGCACTTTTTCTACAATTCATAAATCTTCTTACCTTTGATCTCATCCATGAACTCCTTGCTCATCCACGCAGGTCTCCTGCCTCCCTTCCCCAGTTTTCTGCTCTTAGGGGTTCACGATCTTGAGGTTAGAAGAAGTGCTGTTTAAATGCTGCCCAACTCTCATGGGCTCCCTTATCTTCAAGCACTCTAGCTCATGAGATACCTCCAGGTAGGTCCTGGAAGAGGTCAAAAATGTTCCGGAAAAGGTTTAAGGTCCCGGAAAAGGTGTCATTGCTTACAGTAATAGTCAAGTCCTCATTTTACATTGTCTCACAAGTATTTACGATAATCAAAGGCTTGATAGAATCTACAACTTTTTTTTTTTATTATTATTATTTTCACTGTTGATTAAAAGCGAAGGCTAAGAAAGAGAAATAATCTAGTAAGGAAAATGGAATCTTGACAGACAAAGCAATTTTATTTTGTCCTTATTCTGGTTACACACATATATATATATATGTATGTATGTATGTGTGTATGTATGTATGTATGCATGTATGTGTGTATAGTTTTTCATTTCAGACTTACGTGGCTAGGTTTAGGTAGCAGGGAGAGGCTGAAGGTTGGCCTCAGAGAGAAGAGCCCAGCAACTCTGTCTCATGAAAGATCAGAGGCAGTTCCAGTTGTTCCAAAAGAGACCCACCACTGGGCAGAGCCTACCCATGAGCATCACTGGGTGTGCCTCTGGAAAAGCAGATTTGAGAAAGGGAAGAACTGCTACACAACAGCAGCTTGGAGAGAGGACTGAAAAAGTGTGAGAGAAACAGCCCTGTGGGAGGAGGGCAGGAGGTGCTCTAGGCACAGGGCAGAAGTTCCCCGCAGCCCAGGAAAGGCCCATAGAGGAGCAGGCTGTCTCCCTGCACTCCATAGGCACCACATGGAGCAGATTTCCACAGGCAGCGATGGAGAAGCCCATGGGACACCAGTAGATGAGGCCTGAAGGACACACAGCCCATGGATACCTCTGCAGGAGCAGCCTGTGGTGAGGCAGGAGGTCTGGAGGAACTGCTGTCTGCAGTGGCAGATGTGGAGCAGGGAGAGAGTGAACATAGAGCACTGGCAGAAACAGCATTATGGATTCACTGCAGCATTTATTTCCCCTCACTACTCTCGAGGAGAACCTAGAAGAGTATGAATGAAGGGAAGATGAATTCAGTTTGCTTTTCATTTCTCGCTACTCTAGTAGTATTGTCAGGCTAACGTCATACTAAGTATACATATTATATTAATCTCCCTGTGCTGCATATGTTTTGCCTGTGACCTCTTAATTGCATTTTCTCCTGCAGTCCCTTTGAGAAGGAATGAGAGAGTGGAGGTGGAATTTAAACTGGCCTGTGTGAAACCACCACTCAAACAACAGATGCAATTGTTAAATGCATGTTGTATTTATGCTGGCAAATTTTTTAAAAATTTCATTATCAATTCGTAATTGTGAATTTAAACGCAACTTTCATTTAAGATATTAATTACCCAACCATAATTACCTTTGACAGATTATCAAATATGTCTTTTCTTGCACGCTTGACTCTATTTGAAACAGATGAATAGTATTTTCAATATTCACTGAAAAATAAAAATAAAAAAATCAGTATAGAAAATCTAGCTACACTGGTTGCATGCTGTACTGCTTTAGCATTTCTCATAACTATAAGCATACATTGACACCCCTCCCCCCCATACACATAATTTTGAATTTAGGCTGCTTACATTGGATTACATAACAAAGTTAATTTATCTTTTTGTTTGTTTGTTCGTTTGTTTTTACTTAGAATATATATATATATATACACAGATATAAACTTGTTGTAGGTAAAAAATGAAAGGTTTTTTTTTTTTTTTTCTTTTTTTTTTTCTCCTAATTTTAATTAAAATAAGCTTACTTTAGCTTACGGTTAAAACTAAGCCCTTATAGGAATAGTTTATATTCTACTCACAGCCAATGCATCACTTCACCTTTCTATATTAGTTATTCTAACATTCTTAACAAAGGATATTTTGTTGTAACCTTTTGACTTTGAAAGCTTTTGTTTCAAACCAGCATTCTTTTTACATATGTTCCTGCAATCTTTTCATGAAAAAGACATTATTACATAATCAAGAGCACAAACTAGTTTTTTTCCCACATCAAATAGCCTGTCATTCCAATTTTCCTAACATTATTCCTTTGGGAGATATGTGGTACATTTGTTACAGTGAGGAGCCCTCAATTGATTCAAGGAATAATAGACTGCAGTTCTTCTGGTCTATTCCACTGAAAAGACAGACCTTTCCTATCTTAGTTTGATGGTTCTGTTCATTTTTTCCATCAGACTGACATTTTTAATTTATATTTTTGAGCCAGTTACAATTCTCAACAGGAATCTCAACAGGATATCTATTTTATCAGTATGTAAGGTGTTGCTGTTGTTCATATTGGAAATGTTTCCAACATTTCCAAAGAAAGAAAGAAACATTCCAACATTCCAAAGAAAGAAAGAAAGAAAGAAAGAAAGAAAGATTTAGAAAACTACTACATTATTTTGTTTTCTCACCATGATGAGGAAGAGCCCTGGGAGATGTATTTTAAACAGAGAACTTCTACAATTTTTCACTGAGATACGTATTAATCATTCATGTTTTTCATGGCTAATCTGTGTATGGAGTAAGGTAAAACCTTAAAATTATATCATATAATGTATGATTCTGTTTGTGTCTATCACTGTCTTACCAATCTGTTAGGATTTTTTATTCCTTCATATCCTACTGGAGATAATTTACACAAGACAAATTCTTCTAAATCTGCTCTAGCATTATCTTATTTTCTTTGCATAGGAACAAGCAGCTGTCTGTTCCTGAAGTCAGTGTTGGTTAACAGGATTTTAAAGATGAGTTATGTGGCAGTAGTTTCCTTTTGCCTATAGCGAAATAATTTTCTTTTTTCCTTTTTTTAAAAAAATTATCACTGCACCAATATTTGACACATCAGAGAAGCAGAAGATATGAAAAGATTAACATTCTATTCATGAAGAAAAGCAATTAACTTTTTTTTGTTTGTTTGTTTGTTTAAGATCTATAGTTTTACTAATTTCTGGGTACAAAATGTTTGTATTTACTTCTTTATTAAAAATAGAGTTAAGGTGAATGCAAAATAAGAAAATAGAAAGTTTTGTAGCATTCCTTTAAAAGCAAGTCTCATGTTCCAACATCATGGGAATTTGTAGTGAACATAGTTTTGGTAGCCTTGATGGTTCTCCAGCCACGTAGGAAAACTTTTCTCTGGGAATAGAAAAAACTAACTTAAACTTAGTTTAACTTCAGACATTCCAGTTGTCAGTTCCGTGAACAGCGGGGCAGAGGGATCAGTGGATCCATGCCTCCAGAAAAAGGAAACAGGGGACCCAGAATAACTGAAAACAGAGGCAACAATCTGAGGTGAAACAAACTAATTTATTAAATATAGTATCAGCAAAAAAAATAATGAGAGAGAGAGCGTGTCTGAAAGGTGGATAGGCCTCACTACAACGCTGAGGTGAGAAGTGCAGTCCAGTTGAGCCGATGAAGAAGAGCAGATGGAGAAGTGCAGGCGAAGAAGAGCAGGAGAAGAAGAGAGCACCAGGTGACCTTGACAGGAGTCAAAAAAAGAAGATCTCCTTGCTGACCGCGAAGCCCCCTGGCTTTGAAATGTAGTTCTCCTCTGGGCAGGCACCCGGAACTTGAGCATCAACAGTCAAACCCCCAGTGCATTACATGATGTTATGATGTGGAATACTGATAACCAAAATCATAAAACCATGACACTAGTTTATTCCAGTTTTTGACCTGCATTGTATCTTGTTGACACAGGCATTAAGAGCAAATCATACCCTTTGGAATGGAATAATAGTCTAGAGAACCTGAAATGGCACTGAAATTGAGTATCATTTGATGTACATGCTTAGATATCAATGCACATGCATATATATTTATGTGTGTATATATGCATACATATGTACAAACTCTCAGAATAATATAATATCTTGTAGATCAGGAGAAACATTTTAGATTTAAGTTAGAAAGGGAAAGACAAAGAATTTTAAACTGTGTCCATGTAAGCATATGTTTCTGTATGTGTACAGAAATATGAGTGATATTAAAGAAAGTGTGTGTGAAGAAAAAAAAAGAGAGAATTAAAAAAAAATAACACTCTAACTCAAATTTACATGAAGAATTGTTCTTACATTCCCCTCCTCCCTTCACATTCCTCCCCAGTTCTCTTTTGTCCTTCTACATTTGAACTCATTTAAAGCATAAATTCTTTGGTACAATGTTTATGTTTCTACAACACACTAATCAAACCCATGGGTAATATAAAATAAATAACAGCCCTCATGGACTTCAGTAGAAAACAGTCATGCAGATGACTACAAAGTACTCAGAGGAATGTGAACACAAGATAGCTATTACTTTTGAAACAATGAAATCCTTTGACACATTCAAGAGGGACAAAAGGGCCTAAGTTAACCTAAAAGAAAAGGCCCATAAATTCTTTAGGAACTTCGTAGATTGCTGATATGATTTTGAAATATTCATTGTGTCAAGTTGATAAAAGCACCATAAACAATTATCCCATCCTTTGCAAATAAAACAAGGACCTTGGTAAAGTGAAGTAGGAATGAATCACTGAATTTTGCTTCCTCTAGTATATGAAGTATTTGTTTAGGTTTATGTCATTGTTTTATGATTTTTGGTATCAGTATTGGTATCATCCAGAAGAGAACTACATACTCCAGGGAACTTTGCAGTCAGAGAGAAGATATAACCCCTGGCAAGGTCACCTGGTGAGCTCTTCTTCATCAGGCTCTCATCCCTGCTGTTCAACTGGACTGTGCATCTCACCTCAGTGTTATGGTGAGGCTTATCCACCTTTCAGGCACTCTCATTTATATTTGATTAACTTCAATTCTAATCATATTGTGTTATAGTGTGTAAATTAGTATGTTTCTCCTCAGATCGTTGCTGCTGTTTTTAATTATTTTGGGGTCCCCTGTTTCCCTTCTCCAGAGGCATGGATTTTGCAAAATCTTCCTGCCTCACTAGTCACGGAACCCGGGCTGAACCAGCCTGTAAACTGTTGATAGTTTATGCATATGTATGTACCTATATATCAATAGATGAGTATTCTCACTTTTGAAATCTATTTTTTGCAATATATAAGTCAATTTAAGATTACTTATGCTGTGCTATGCATCCTGCCCTCAGGTCCTGGAAAATACATCTGCTACAACTAAGACATAGCACACCTCTTAGCTTTTCTTGAAACCATTATAATGACAACAGCTTTCTATGGTTTCTGTGTAACTGATCTGCCTAATATTTAAGTGTGGTTCTCTAAGTTCTCCTTATAGTTGCTACAAAAAAGATAGTCTCCTAGGAGAGTACATACCCTGAGTAGAGGTGTTCTGTCTCCTTCCAATTTCTTTTTTAAAGAAATTTATCAGTAAAATGGCATAATTATCTTTAAATTTCAGTTAGTGTGATGGCAACACAAGGAGTACTTTAGAATCACTGGGCAATAAAATGCGGATCATGGTATCTGCTGAGCTTTTCTGATAATCTAGATACAATAAAGTTTTAAACTCTGTAGTTCATATCTTTTGAAGTAAAGGACACAATATACTATTTTTACCTTGGGATACTGCTATCACCATTACTTGCACCGCGTAGAATTCTTCTTATGACATAGCATAGATCCTCCCACACAGATTTCTGCTTTTTTTTTAAATAAATAAATAAATAAATAAAAGTCCAGACACAAGTTCTTTGACAAAATCCTTTGCTTCTTATTTACGTACTTCAATACTAATGGCACTACTTGCACAGTGCAGACTTCTTATGGCGTAGGTCCTTCCGCACAGATTTCTGCTTCTTTTCTTTTTTTTAATAAAATTCTAAAATTTTGAAATCCTTCAAGTTAGTATATCAGTGTTAACAATCACATCAAAATTTCAAAGGTTTCATTCCTTTTTGTTTATTGTTTTGTTTCTTCCTCAGTCATTTCCTGCTTCTTAAAACAACAGATATTTGTAAATAGGACCTTTATAATTTCTAGCTTCATTTTGATAGCTTCTCATTTAATGTCACACTGACACTATCAAAGAAACTACATACTTTTATTGCATAGAACAAATAAGAAATGACTTCAGAATGGCAGACAACTGCAGCACAAGAGTGAATGCTTTTTCTTTGTCATTTTGTGCTAAAAAATAGGATGCTTCCACTTAAAAAAAAAATATATATATATCTTTAAATCTTCAGGATAAAGATATTATTCTGCTTTGTGAGAGTTCAGCTAAGGTATTTCTGGCTACAAGACAGTTCATTTAAGAGTCTGATGATTCTGTTAGCAGATATATTCAGAAAAATGAGGGAGGGAACTCCTTCAAGGGAGGTTATATACATAATAATTTCTAAGTTGAATCTTTCTGAGATGAGTGTTTAAATTTTTACTTGTCGTTGATTGCCACATAAGCCATAAGAACAGGGTAGAGAATCAAACCAGAGGTCACCAGTATGTGGGTCAGACAGTTAGGACAAAGTGCAAACAGAAACATCAGATCTGATTTCCACCCCTAGTATTTTTCCATTTTCCTGTTATTTTCAGCTAAAAGAATTTCTTTATCTGGATTTTGTTTTGCATATTTCATCCCCTCAGTGTTTTTTTTTTTCATTGGTCCAGTCTTGCATTTTTATGTAATTTTTATGTAATTTTTATGCAATTTTTTGTATCCACTCTATCCTTTTCAAGGAGTTCACTTAATTCCTGTCTACGGACTGAAAAATTGAATATTTTGTTCATTTAAAGCACACCATGTCTTCCTAAAGATTTTTAATTGTTTCTTTCCCAAGTATCCATTTCATTGCTGCATCAACATTACCTTTCTTGACACTGTGGAACCATTTCTAAGAAAACTTTCTGCAGCTTAGAAATCATACTGTATTTATTTTCTGGTACATCACAGTAGTAGCCTTTGTCACTACTTCTCCAGGATATATGTGGTTTTAGTACATAATTTAAATGTATAGTTTGTTTGCTCTTGTCCATAGCGTGGGAAATATTTCTTTTTCAGCTCTTCTTTATTCTAATATATACTGGCTGTGCATTTGAGATCACTTTTCCAGAAAATATTCAAAACACTTAGTATGATCATGAACTTCTACCAAAGTGGCTGTTTTTCCTCCTGGAATACTCTCAAAGCTTTGGCTGGCAGAGATACTGAGAATATATCCTCCTATGCATTCTGAGTCACAGCAGGTTTTCTCACATGTAGCTCAGTAGAGCCTTAATTTAAAAGGGAGTGAACTGCCAATAGAGTGTACTCTGCGAGAAAACCTCAGCTCTGAAATAGATTAGAGAACTTATCTTTAGCAGTCTTCAGAAGTTGATAGAGAACCTATTACTACAGGCTTCCTTTAAAATTGAGTTTCAAAATAATTGATAATTTATATTCTGTTCTTTGTTAACACTTCTTTGTTCTGGATTAGTTTATTTGTTGTGCTTTAGCGAGGACTTAGTATTTATTTATTTTTTTTAAACCTCATTAAAATAGTACATTTCTGTGAATCTCCAAGGTTTAAAGTCCAGATCTATCATGAATTTTAGGCATCTGGTTCTCATTATTTTTAATAGGATGAAAGTTTCTGAATTTTTGACTCAATTTTTCTCTAAGTTTTTTTTAAGCAAATGGAAGAAGTTATTGATGTCTTGCTTTTGATGAAGTGAGCTTTTTTTTTTGGTGGAGAAAAATATGTAATAATATTATTTGTGATTTCAGCATTTTAAGTGCAAACTGATATGATTTCAACCCAATGGAAATCATTAGCGCTGGTAATAAGCATCAAGATGATTTAAGAAGTTTTAAAGGGGTAAATAAACTATAAAATGTAAATATCTGTTAACATAGCATCATAACATTTGATTAAGTTATTAATAACTGCAAATAATTTTGAAATAAAACAGAGCATTATCAGTCCAGGTGCATGAAAAGACAAAATAAGATGTGTAACTCCTCTAATAGAAAGAATAATGAAGAATCATAGTTTATAGGAATTGAGTTTGACTCTAAAGAAAAAATTTAATTTCCATATTGGTTAAAAGCATCTCTATTTCCTGTTTTACCTCTGCATCAATTTCATCTAACTGATGTTGACAGCTGTAACTTCTATGTTCTATGCTCCTCTGCAGTGGCTTTCAGCCTTCTTCAGACTACAGACCTCTACAATATATTGACCGGACCTTTATTTAAAAGCTAAGCCTAATAGTGATTAGCTTTTGAGATTATTTTTCTCACTTCTCTTTCACAGATCAATTTTATGTACTACATAAGTTCTTACAGATTAATGTACCACTGTTACAAAAAGCATTATTGTTTGTTGTCAGCTGAACCAAATAATCCAATTCATTATCAAAATTTCTGTTGCTATTTCCACGGCTAAGGACATAGAATAGAATCTAATCCCTTTTGCCCTAGTTACAGTTTGGGATATAGGCCTGTATTCACCTCTTATTTATAGTGGTGTATGTACCTCTTATTTATTAGTTATTTACACTTGTACTTTCCATCAATATCTAGGCTTTTATCATTGTAGCGTTCTTGTTTAATTAAGTAAAATAAATAAATAAATAAATAAAATTCAGAGCCTTATGGACCTACACACCAGAATGTCAATTGCTGTTAAGAGGTAAAGGTAACTGAAAATAGCTAGAGATCCCAAGATAGTTTTTTCCTATGTATGGTAACTCTGATAATGTGTTCTGTATGAGACAGCTAGTGATAACTGTGGCCCATACAAGCAATACAATTTCTTGCAGGACTTCTTGCTTCTTGCTGTCCAGTGTTTTCAAGCCTCCATGGAGTTTGAGTCATAACCACCACTCATTCTCAAAAGTAAAAGCATCTGAAATGGCACCTGAGTGGGAAATTAAATCCTGACACTTATTTAAGCACAAAAAGTTAGGCACAAAATGTTAGTAGCTGGTAACACAGATGCTGATGAACATGCTGAAGTGGGAGAATCATCAACGGCTTCGTGTCTAGGGCTGAAAGCAGGCTGATGAGATAATATGTCCCTTAATCATTTGTACAGGCTTTTACACAAGTTAAAGCTTTTATTTACATTTTATTGTCTTTTACTAAATATTCCAATCTTTCTTTTTATCCTTTATTTTCTTTCTCTTCTAATATTTCTTTATTTGTATTCTTAATTTTCTTTATTTCTCTTCTAATATTTACTCTCAAATGATAATTTACCATCTTCAGAGAAAATAGAAGGAAAGAGATTAAAAATAAAGTAAAAAGAGATTAATAATAAAATGTTGAATTGTATGACAAAGTTTCTTCTAGAGGCAGTGCTTTATTGTCAAAAAAGAAGGCAACAGAATGTTTAAACTAAATAAACATGAAGAAAGTATCTTAAACAAGAATACAAATTTCAGAAGCATTGAGCATCTAAGTTCAAAACTGCAATCTGAAAAATTCATGTACTGTATAATTTTATGCTTACCTAACTTTTGTATAGTCTTTAGGATGAGCTGAGTACAGATAGTTGAGCATGGTTCAGTAGTGTAGAAGTCCTTACATTCAGTCACTGTGTCAAAGAAGCTTTCATGTTTTTAATCCCATCTCTATTTCACACACAGAAAAAAAATGCCAAACCACTGTGGGAGCAGAGAAAAGAACATTGATTTTGTATTGTGCAGTATATAATATGTGCTGACTCTATGCCTGTGAACTTTCAAAGGTGGCAGACACATGCTGGTTTGCATTCTTTTCTGCAGAGCGTGGAACAGACCACTGGGTCACAAACTGCTTGCTTCAGTGTCCTAACAGCTACCTAAAAAGACCAAACCTGTATTATTTTCTACTCCTTCCTAAAAGATCTCATCCAATAAAGAGTTAGATAGATAGGAATAAGGAATTAATCTGCTTTAAAAAATTAAGTCCCTTTAAGAGAAGTCTGAATGAAGGAAACCTTCCAAAACCCTCCCCTATTGAGTTATTCTATAGTGTTACACCAAGTGACCTCATTTCAGGAATATTTTCACTTACTGCATTTATTATATTTATAGCATATAAATAAATTAAATCCCATTCTGAAAGACACAGTAACTGTCAGTCAGTATGTATTGAAAAGAGTTCACAGCTCTGGCTTAAACTTTGGTGGCCAGGTATATAACCATTAGAAGTTGCAGCAGCTCAATTTTGATACCTAGATTTTATTTGGTCTATGGCTCTTTCTACTGAACGGATAAGTAATGTTTTTTATTCAGAAGCACATCTCGTCTTTGGAATGTTAGTAGAATTTCCATATGTACACTTAGGTCATAGAATGACAATCATAGAATAACTCGAGTTGGAAAGAACCCATAAGGATCACTGAGTTCAACTCCCAGCTCCATGTAGGATCACCCAAAAATCACACCATATAGCTGAGAACATTGTCCAGACACTTCTTGAACTGTGGTGGTTGGCTGCCATGACTACTTCCCTGGTAGCCTATTTCAGTGCCCAGCCAATCTCTCAGTGATGAATCTGCTGACTAATGTAAATAATGCAATTAATATATCCTATGAGTAGACAAGACGCTTGCTAGCACTTTTATTTATTTATTTATTTATTATTTTTTTAAGCCTTGATAAAACATTTTGGTCTGACTTAGTCCATTTAATGTTTTTTTGCTTACTTGTTTTTTTTCTTTATTTAAAGTAAAAAAGGACAAGGCAAAGAGAAGCACAAACATGTTGTTCATAAAGTACCAAATTGCTGCTCCTACATAGTGCTCCGGTAATTATATGGGGGAAAATTGTCTTGGGATGTGTATTTATCTTTTAGAATTTTATAATCAAATATGCTGTTATGTACTCAGAAACTCCTTCATTATGTTACATAACAGGATCATGGAAGCTCAACAGTTAAACCATGAGTAACATGGTGCAAAAGAAGTATTCTTTAGATGTATTTATCAAAGGTTGCTAAGAAAGATATATATATACATATTTCATATCTACATGATCAGTAAGAGAAAAGTCAAGGTCAGTGATTGCAAGCATACTGTACTCGTGATGTGTCTATTTGACCTGATGTCCTTCCACCCAATTGGATATGTCAAGTTTCAGTTTTTATTACCCTTTCAAGTTTAGTGGACATTAGCAGTCACTGTCTTACTTTAGTTTCACTGTCAGCAAGAGGTCAAAGACACTTTAAGTGTCCCTTTCAACTTTAAGGATTCTGTGATGATGAGTACACCTAGTCACCTTTCAAAGTTGTTCCTGAAGGCTGGAAAAAAAAAAAACACAGTGGAAGGAAATTCACGCTGCAAAATGTTATGTTAATCAAAGCAGGCTGGTAGATAACCTTATTTGGTAATCTTGATAGCTTTTGGAAGTGAAATAGGAATATGATGTTGCAGACATTAAGGAATAGGAAATAGGGGGAAAAAAACAAACAAACACACACACAAAAAAACACTATCAAACCTATGCTACAAATACCAAAATCAGAAATACATCTCCTTTACCAGTAAGCTATACTGTTTTTTGCTAGGAGGCAGACTTCTCATTGTATTCAACTTAAAACTTGGAAGAAAAACTGAAGATGGGAAACAAGAAGCAGCTTAGACAGTGGACAGTAGAGTCAGAGGGAACAGATGAAAGCCTATGGAGCTCACCATGAGGACAGATGCTATTACTAGAAGAATTATCCGTAGAGGCAGAAATGCAAATCCTATGATGGCTAAGTGAAAAGAAATAGACAAGGTGAAAACAAGCTTATAAAAACAAAGGAAAACAATACAAAGGAAGAAAAAACAAGATACGCACACAAACAAAACCAAAACCATAATATGTGTTTGTGCTTATTTCAAATATGTATGACAATGAATTTTCAGTCTGTGGCCTCTTAAGTCAAGCCCGTTAAACCAAAAAATAAATATTTCTAATTTGAGTACATTCCTTAAGAATGATGAATTCTTTGTAATCTTTAAGCAAAATATTTCATCCTACCCTGCTGTTTGGAAATGAGATGAGGAAGGAGAAAACTGGATTTCTCTATATGTCTTACTTGGAATATGCTGGATTTGCATAAGCATCCATTCTGGAATGAGAATTCTGGCAAGTTACCCTGGGTGGAACAAAAAGCTGTTCTAGTTGTTCTTGCATTTTTTTACTTGTGAGACTGGAAACCACACCTTAGGAAGCCTTAGGAAGAACTAACACAAGTTTTTTTCTTCCACACAAAGTCTCTTGAAGGCAGAATAGGAAGGAGAAAAAAACAGAAAGTCAAGCCATCCTTCCTTGTTTTTTTTTTGTGTTTTTTTTTTTTTTTTGTCATTGTTTTTGTGTTTTTTTTTTGTTTGTTTGTTTGTTTGTTTGTTTGTTTTGGGTTTTTTTGCCCAATCTTAATAGGAAGGATGAAGAAGAAAGGAATGTTAACCTCTTCTTTCAGGGATTAAGCCATTTACATTAGCTCTTCCTCTTTCCCCTAGATCTCCCTCTACACAAGGTTGAAAGATGAAATGAAGGAATAATTTATGTTGATTTGGAGCTGCTGGTACAAGGTAACTTTTATTACCCTTCTGGTGTTCATACAGCATGCCAAAAGTTCATATATACAACTCCTATGACTTTTAAAATAGTCAGAACTAGGCCCACAGACTGACACATCCTGTGGTTCTTTGCACTGCTTTTGAAGCCCGCAAATTCCTTTGTTATCCTAGTTCACACAATGTTTGGAAGGATCCGTACCATAGTTATGATTTTAACTATGTAAACATACTGGAGATAGACTTGTGCAGAAATTATTTTCTATTGTTATCTTGAAACAGTTAGCTGTTCAGAGATATCTAAGAATTTAAGCCTATTACTACTATTATCATTATTGTTATTTTTTAATGCATAGTAGTGTCTGTAAGGCTGATCTATCTAATATTAAAATGCTTATTTCAGGTTCTGTCTACTGTGGGGCAAATATAATCTCTGTCGTACCTTGAAGGCTCATTCTCAGTTCCTGAAACTATGGAATTTGTTTGATAATCTGTTGATTTTCATGCAAGAGTTTTATTTTGGTGGACACAAAGGCAGGAAGATAGAATATTTGTTGTTCGTTGTTGAACTTCATGCTATGTGTTAATGATCAATAACCTGCCTAGAGAAAAATATTTGCTTGTTCTTTCTTTGGATTTCCACCAGAATATTTCTTTAAAAAGAAAGGTTCCTATAACAATTTTCTAAAAGTTACCGCCTTTGTAAGCTACAAACAAATTATTTAGGAAGACCAGATCATTTATTCAGAATTCATTAGATAAAAATTTCAGTGAACATTTGTATCTTTCTTTGTTTGTATTTTTAATCAGATCTGTAACTAATAACAATTTGTGTTTTGCCTTACTGATAATTTTTCTTTCATGTTACATATGAAGCAATTCAGAAGGCAAGGAATATTACACTAGTTCACCAGTCAGATGAAAATAGAAGCATTAGATTCTCAAATACTGAAACCTGTAAAATATGTGAACTTGAAAAAAGTCCTCAGGTAACAATCAACTACAAACCATACTTTATGTGCCAATGACTATATAATTCATTGCCACAGGGAAGTGTTATAGTACTGTAGTTATAAATTATTTAAAATTTTGTCTTAATGGCATTGAACTTCTTCCTCTTCTTTGATTAGAAATATGCTTCTGCCACCAACTAGCACTGTTTTATTAAGAAGCTGATTTTTTCTTCTTTTTTAAAAACGATCAGGTATGTAAATATTAGGGATAAAACAGCAAGTTCTGCATTTCAATTCTTCTCCAGACAAGTATGTGCACAAGAGAGGTTTGATAATAAGTTTATTATTTGAGTCAATGAAATTTATTTTTTTCATATTTTACGTCACTAGATTTTAAAATATCTTCATTAAATGTTCTCTGGAAGTGGGCATTTTGTTTGTTTGTTTGTTTTTCAACTGCCTTTTTATTTCTCTTTGATCAACAAGACCTCTCCTAGTTTCCTGTATTTTTTTTTAAAACAATTTAAACTGATAGTGACTGTATGTATATCGTGACATTCATCACCAAACTGTTCATTATAGCTGATGTATTGCAGGGAGTATGACTTTCAGTTCACCGAACTAAGAGACTGCCAACTGCAGTGCAAAATTATACGGTGACCTGCTGAGGGCAGCAAAACACTCAGCATATATGTTTTTAATAAGCCATTTGCTGTTTCATGCAAACCAATTCAGTAATTCCAAACTTCTGAGAAAATATATTTTGTTTGGCATAGGAATAATGTGGCTCAGAAGCTGTATATTTTTTCCCCATTTTATCAGTCACCATCTGATAGACTTTTCTAATATTTAACAAAAACTTTTATTCTTAATAGTGCTTATTCAAATTTATACACCAGAATAGAATTGACCTGCAGATGAGCACAGGTGTTTAAAATGAAAGCCATAAGTGTAGTAACGTGAAAAGACAGTGAAATGTAACCTTTTTTTTTTTTTTTTCTCTTCATATGACTTGTTATATGATGTAAAATAATACAGGAGCGAGGGCTGTCTGTCTTACAAAACCACAGTATATTTTGATGATTTGGACTAAAAAAAAATAAAAATAAATCTGACATTCCCAAACAAATGAGGAAGAGTATAAAAAATCTCAAAAGATGGAAAAACATATAGACATATTTATTAATATGTCTCCTCTTAGGGATCAAAATCCTTCTTTTCAGTGATCTTTTCAATAACCTTTGTTCATGACTCTTTACTTGCTGTAAAAACAGCTATCCGAAGAGGAAAACTACCACCAAATTGACATTGTTTGGTGTTCTGCAAGGCCAAAATAAATGGTTGCTCTTTCTTCTTTTTCTTTTTCTTTTTTTTCACCTTTTAGTGAAAAAATAAAAAAAAATAAAAAATAAAATTAAAAAAAAAAAAATTAAGACCAATGTATCTTGGACTTTGAAAATACCTATTCATTTTGCCCATATGTTGCTTTTATTTTCCCTGATTGATATGAGAAAATGAAATATGTGTGATGGGAAAATGGTTTACTTGATATGCTTTTGTCAAATGGAAAAATAATGTTATGCTTCATGCTGAGCAATAAGCAAAGAGCATTTTAGAGGAAACACAGGCTGCAATTATTGTTAAGTATATTTGTTAGGTTTGTGCTTGAATTTATTTCAAACATTCAGTCTCAGACTAACCTTGAATATGAAATTGCACTTTGTATTTCAAATCCGTCTGTTGCTCAGCGTGATGTAAAAATTCATTCTGTATAATGTGAGTTCTATTTAGAAGGAAAGGAAAGCAGTTCAGATTTTAAAAGCATTGTTTTTAAAGACTACTGTGAAGCTCTACTTCCACAAATTACACAAACTAAGAAGTCATTTAAAATGATACATGATTATTCTTAAAATTTCATGAAATTCTTAAAATTCTTTAAAAAATATTCTTGAAATAGTGTTTTATTAAAATATCTATTGAAACCTTATATATCTTTCCTTTTTCTTGCCATTGTTGTTGTTTTATCTAACACTGAAAAATTAAGTCTCCCAAAGCTGTTTTAGGAAGGTGTGGAGCTTAATAAACCAACCTGTGTACAGGTGTAAAGTAAACTTTGATAAACCCTGAGTACTCTCACATTAAATTACAGTACCACACAACATGCTTCCTAAAGAAGAGCATTTATATAGTCAGAATAATCAATATATTAACATGACCTATATAAAAATTAATAAGTAAATAGACTGATTCATACAAGATAAAGTTTTGGCATTGTTGTTTGTTATCCCAATCTGCTATACTTTTTAAATACATGCCAGGCAACCTGCTACAAATTAAGTGCTTTTCATCATATTAAAAACAATGTGAATTTTTCTGTCTGTTTTTTTTTTTTTTATATATATTAGTAATTTATCTGAAATCTCTGAATATGCATTTTTCAGGGGGGAAAAAGGAAAGATGAAAAAGTATGAAAATATGATTTTTACCTTTTTTTGAAATTTAACTTTAATTTTGACAAGTACTTCCGAAGTCTCATTAATGTTCTTGTGCGGATTATGATGAGTTCATATATTACTTAATACATATGAACTGATGAACAGATTAATAAGTGAATTTGAATTTCTCCCTGGAAGGGAAGATGAACACTCAAATGAGAATTTTTTGAAGTGGTGTTGCCATGTGGTCTTCAGGGGAGGTTTTCGGAAAGATGAAGGGATAAAGGTCTGTTAAGAAGGGACAGCCTTGGCTGATCTGCTCTTTGATTTTTATACTTCTGGTCATCAAGCCATAGAGAATAGTGTGAGGAAATAAGGAAAGAAAAAGAGAAACAGGAAGAATGGGGAATTCTGCTAATAAAAGCAATAATTCTATTTGTGAGAAGGAATAAATTTCCTTTTACTTTCCCATGTTTTCTATTCTCTTTTTCACCTTTAAGGCAATGGTCAATACAGAAATCTAGCTTTCTGTATTTTTGAAGGAGATGAAATAGAAGAGAGAAAGTTAAATAAATCAGCCACTGTGGAATAGAAGAGAAAAAATAAATTTATTATTCCCATACAACCAAACGGGGGAGTGAAAAGTATAAATAGGCTAAATAAATAAATAAATATCTCTAACATCTTCAAAGGAAACATTCCTTCCTTCCTGCCTTGGCTATATCATCTATTTCTTATCAATAATTTCAAATGAAATTTAGGGCAGACCAAGCTGATATCATATTGATACATATGCATTTTAGTAAAAACTTGAGAGATGTATTTACTACCGTGAGAACTACAGGCATTGCAATCCTATTTCTTCCTCCAGAATGCAAACTTCTTTGTTTGTTTGTTTGTTTTCTAAACTTCTGAAAGTGCCACAGGCTAGGATTTGTGGATAATACATAAAGTGACAGTTGTCAGAAGCCCTAACCCTGTAATTCATATTGGTGCTTTACTTTATCTTCTCATCCCTCTTGCCGAAGTTAAGCTGAGTATGCTCATCTATATAGAAAAGAAGCTAGGGACAGAATGTAGCAATCACCATTCTGTGGCCTGTGTTCTGGTAACTAGCTTAGCTAACACAGCAGCACAAGCTCTTCTTGAAATCTATCACATGGTGAAGCTGTCATCACCATAGGAAAATGAAAAGATAGAGATGTACTAGATAGCCATTTTATTAGAATAACCTACATGTTATTTTATTTTTTTATTTACTTCAGCTTCATTGGGTAGAATGATATCTATATTTAGGTTTTCATTAGCATCCTTGAGAAAGTAAATATTCCTCCAGCTCATTTGATTAAACTCTACTTGTTTTCTACCTACCTTCTCAATCTATTTTTAATAATAAACCCTGGCTTAATTTTTCTGGGGTTGTGTACTTTACACTTCAGTAACTGGCTAATAATAAGGAATGACTTTCTCTCCCCTGACTCTCCTATATTTGAGTTTATGAATGATAGCTCTTTATGTCTACAAAAAGATAAGGATTTTTAATTTCAAATGTGTGAATACTTATCTTTTTGCATGTTCTTAACTTTTTCTTTATTTTTCTGTACAGCAATGTATTGCTATATGTTTAAGAAGAAGCGTTTACATCCACATTCTAGCAGGTAAGTAGTATAAAGACAGGGTAATTAATCACTTAAAGCTGAGTTCTGTACTGCCACTGTAAGTCACCTGTAAAGCATCCAAACTATGTAGGATGAATATTTTTACAGAATCAGATGGAAGAGGAGGGCTAAATCGTAATCCCATAAGAAGTAGATGTATGCACAGGTGCTATGTTTCCTAGCAACACAGGACCTGATCTTTTATTTACTCCATTTATACAATCTTGCTACAGTAGAAGGGGGAGAAATTACACACATTAGGTGTAATGAATCCTTAATCTCTAGTTCAGCAAGGCTAAAAAGAAATTGAAAATGTGTGTTTGTATATATAGTTCTGGATAAATATTATGAGAAGTTTATTCTTCTGCATATGGCAAGTACCAGTCCCTGTTATTAGCTAGACTATCACAGGAGTCAGAAAAGTGTTAAGTGCTTTACAAATTACAAGAAAAGAAAAGCCAAAGTAAAACTTATTTTGCAGCTTACAGCTCCAACTGTTGTACTTAAAGCATTTTTTACTGGTGTTACATCATGGAAAAATACTGACATTTACTCAGATTTGTATACAATGTGTATTCGTAGAGAGTACACTTCTAAGAAAAGTAGTCGTTGTACCTAAATATATAACTATAACTTTTTACATAAAAAGATCAGGAAAGTCATAGGAGAGTAATCTTTGCCTATAGTTAAGAAAAGATGGCAAACGTGCCTATATTTTTGCCTTCATAGACACAGACATCTACTTTTTTAGCTATAATTCTTACTCTGTAAAACTTCATTTCTAGTTCAAGATCAATTATTAAGTAGTAGGAAAGAGAATAGAAAAAAAGTTATGATCTCAAACTTGTACAAATGAAACCTTTCTGTCAGTTTAAGAGAGAATATCTGAGAGAAGATCTGATGAATGTCTATGAATACCTAAAGGCAAGTGGGAAGCAAATGGCCCTTCTTGGTGGTATGTAGCAATAGGATGAGGAGCAATGGCCTAAAACTTGAGCATAGGAAGTTGCATACTAACATGGGGAACAACTTCTTTATGGTAAGGTAACAGACCACTGAAACGAGTTGCCCAGAGATGTTATGGAGTCTCCCTCTATGGAGATATTAAAGACTTGGCTGAGCACCTACCTATGTGACCTAGTATAGAGTATCTGCTCTAGCAGGAGAATTGGACTCTATGTTCTCCTGAGATCCTTTCCAACCCCTGCAATTCTGTGATTCTGTGATGCGGGTACGTTTGGTGTGCAGTTGCAGGAAATTCCTGATTTATACATCCACATGTGCCTTTGTCTGTGGCTTCTTTCTGTATATCAGATTGTTTTTATGCTGAGAAATACAATAGATCTCTCTGTTATATTGAATTTCCCAAAGATGCTGACGTGGGTTTGCAGGTTTCCAGAGAAGCTTGAAAACTCTCTGATCTTTTATAAACTGGATAACGCTCCACAGGCAAAGCATCAGGGCTAACTGTGGAGTCTGCCATTAGCAATAATCTCAATGACTTTGTATGTTTGTTGGTGTGGATGATCTGCCATCCACGTGAGTCTTCTTAGGACTTCGGTTTTATTCCTATGTTTGAACATAATAATCCAAAGAACTAACTGTCTGTCCCTCAGATATCATGTAGCACAGCATGCAGATTTATATCTCCCTTTTGGGTTCTTAGTCTGGTTTAATCAGTACAAGAGTTAAAAGATAATGTTTGCAGTGGTCTACTACAGAATCTTGTAAACCTCTGAACTGAAACTACAGTGAGCAATCGTGTATTTTGTGGCCTTGTGTACAAGAAGTGCAGCAAAACTAATCTGAAGCTCAAGGCATATCATCAGATCCATGTTTTCCAGAAAGCACTGATCTCATTCATGGACTACTAGGGAATTATTCACTGCTCAACTCTGGGAAAGGGAAACACAGCTCAGTGGCAAAAAGCTTATAGGAACTTATTTAGGAAATCAGAGCATATCTGGCACACTGATAGACAATACAGAACATGAAGACAAAAATAAATGTGCTTAGGACCAGTAAAAACATTGAAGTAGCCGAAGTGATAGTCAGAAATGGCTACTTAGTTCATGAAGTATACTTACGTACCACTGTAAATATAGTTCAGGTTAAAAATACTTTCTTTCAATATTTCATTTTCAAAACAAATCAGAATGCCCTTCTTCATTTGTAATCTTCAATATTCTTTTAATTCATATGTTTATTTCTACCTATAGTTCAAAATTATAGGAAAATTACTTTGTAATGAAACTTAATCTTTTTCTTGGGAAATTTTTAAGTTTCAGAGGTCTCTTTATACACTTTTTAATTTCCTCTTATTTATTGCCTGAAACTTTTTTTTTTTTTTTTTTTTTTTTAATTGATTGCCTTTGCTGTTATATTGGTATTTTCCCATGGAAGCCACTTCGATTTTTTATTTCCCAACTGGGTCTACTCATGGGACACTGAGCATCTAGCTGTGGCAAACCTTTTCCAGGGAATTTCTGGAAACAATGTTAGTCAACTTCAACCACTACTGCTTTCTTGTTAATGCAAACCCTAATTTACAAAAGATAAAGAAAAAATGATTGAAAATACCAAGAAGTGACTGTTATATGCACCTCTCACCTTCACTGACTTACTTTTTAACATTAAAGCCCTAGCTATTCCCTTTCTTCCTTTCATATTACAACATCTCACCTTCCTCATCAATGCAGAAAACAAGGAAGCTAATCCTGCTGGATAGTGAATGCCCTTGACTCACCTCAAATTAAGAAGAATGAGATCACACAGCAAATTTCATTAATAGCTGCTGCAGTGATGTGAAGGTCCTATGTACTTTCCAGAATCAGACATTGATGTAGCAGCACTTATATAGCTTTCCAACAAGTAAGATTTCACTTCAGGAAGTCTTTAGAAACAGTAGCAACAAGACTTTGCCTTTGCCTTTGCCTAGATCCCTGCAGCTTCACCAATGCCTACAGCACAGCTGTTTGTCAGTGAAAAAGTAAGTCCAAGCACTAATATCTTTGTTCTTCCTTCCTTCAGTGGTATTTAGCAGCCCCGGAGAATCAAAACCCCACCGTTTTTAAAATTAATATAAAAAAATTAAACAGCTGCATGGTATGCAAGATTTGACATATTATTATGTGTATTGCAAAGATGTTGTTGATTCTTGGTGTTTGGGTTTTTTTTCTACCTTTTCTACCTTTGAAGCAACATTAATATTTCAATAATTATTACTATTAATGAAATTATTTTATTAACTCCTTCTACTTTAGCATTCTGGATTACAGCTGCAAAAGAAAATGCCTTTTGTAAAATGCTACTAATGCTATGAATTGGCACCACATAAGGAACTGTAAGAAGCAGCTTAGTAAAAGCAATAAACATTCCTATCATATAGGAAGTAGAAAGGAAAAGAAACCAAAACAAATGAACTTAAAAATTCCATAAGGGCTATTAGAGAACATGAAATAAAAGGCAGTGACAATGTGTATTTGTATCTCCGAAAGAACCTAAATTTTTATCAGTTGTTTTGATATATTTTCAGTTCTTTCAGCTAAATGCTTGTGTAAATTCTATTGCATTAAAAGGATAGAATCTTTTGACAGATCATTTTCTTTTGCAACTATTTTGCAAAGAGACTGCTGTGGACTCAAATGTAATTAAAAATTTTATGTAATTCTTAGGAATTGTGAAATTAAGAAAAATAATAGACTGTGACTATTTTGGAGAAGCTGAGCCAGATGTTATCCTGAGTTCCAATGACACAGTCTATTTTTCCAATATACTGGTGAATTGTCGTTTACATGTTTTAAATAATATTAAATAAATAAATGAATTTATTAATGGTACTTTTTAACTGAGAAACATTTTACACAGTCCTGAAAAAATAAAAAATGAAAATTAAAAGAAGCAACATTTTCTATGCAAGTTACTGGGAGAAGTTGCAAGAAGATGAGCCTCTGTTCACTCCTATCCAGAGGAGAAAATCTTTTTAGATACTGCCATCTTACAATTACTGTTACCAATATTGACCTCAACTAACCACTGCAGTAAACTAAAATCAATGCACTATGTTACTCTGAGGCACCTAAAAGTAGAGTGCTCCATTTTTGAATCAAGTCCATTACTTGAAATACCTTTATTTGTGCTGGAGTGTTACCAAAACAGAGATAGTACTTTAGTGCTATTAAAATAGAGATATATGGAGGCATTCTCTCTCTCGTGATTTAAAAGCCTGAACACGGTACTCTGTTGTGGTTTGTCCTGAAAATGGTAGGATCTGAAGGCAAATAAATTATTTTCTATCTAGTTTCCCTTCCTTGGGAATGTGTAGTACACATATTAACTAATTTAACTTAACATCAGTCACTAATGGTGTACCCAGGGTTCAATATTGGGTACTGTTCTATTTAACATCTTCACTAACTGTCTGGATGATGAGGCAGAGTCTAGCCTTAGCAAGAGTACACAAAACACAGAGGAGTGCATGGTGCATCAGAGATTTGTGCTGCCACACAAAGGGACCTTGACAGGTTGAAGAAATGAACTGAGAGGAACTTAATGAAGTTCAACAAGGAAGAGCAGCAAAGTCCTTTGCCCAGGGAGAAAAAATCTCAGGCAGCAGTACATGCTGGAGGTACACAGCTGGAAAGCAGCTTTCCAGAAAAAGACTTGAAAGTGCTGGTGGACATTAACTTGAATAGGAACCAGCAATATGTCCTTTGCTGTAAAGAAGGCTAATGACATCCAGGGCTACATTAGGCAAAGTAGCATCAGCAGATCAGGGCAGATAACTCTTTCCTTCAGCTTTGGTGAGGCCACAGCTTGAGTCCAATACAGATCTTCCCAGAGATACATGAATCTATTGGAGAACACATAATGTAGGGCTGCAAAGATGAGGGACTGAAGAACCAAGATGAGGGACTCTTCTCCTATGAGAATATGTAGAAAGAGCTGAGACTGTTCATTGTGGGGAAAAGAAGGTTCAGTGGTCCTGGGCAAGCAGCTCTAAGTGTTTCTGCTTGAGGGTTATTGAACAATACGACATTGACAGGTCCCTTCTAACCCAAACAATTCTGTGATTTCACAGTCATTAACCTTAACTAACCCTGACTGTCTCTGGTATTGCTGCAATATGATTAGTGGAGATGTGGTATTTTAACTAAGGTGTCTTGTACTCAAACAGAATGTATTTTGTAGATGAACACCTAAACTTGTCCACTGTATGAGCTTCAGCGTTGATTATGTGTTGTCATAAAGATAAAACATCAAACATGTCCACTGTACACCCAATCAGTTTTTTCATTAGTACAGATTAAATATTGCTGCTTGTTTTTGAATTTATCAGTATTGAGTGAGGATAGTTAAGTGTTACAAAATTCTTGAAAAAAAGTTTGCATTGAATTTGTTTAGCTGTTAGATAATCACAGACATGATATGTATACTGTCTTCTATATTTTTGCAGCTGAACCAAACTTCCAGATAGAAGGATGAGACAAACTTAAAACCCTACATATATGTCAGAAATTAACCTCTTGTCTTTATATTTTTAATAAGGCAACAGAGACTTCTTCCCAGTAAATTTGTATGGTTATATAGTTAATACCCATTAGTATCTCCCTACACAAAATGTAATTTTTTCAGTTAGGGTTTAGCCTAAGGTAGAGTTCAGAGGCTGTTATTTTGTTTTATTTATTTTATATTAGCTTAATTATATTTGTATCACAATTTTAATTCTCATGAATTTGTATGTATAAGCTGTTTGAATGGATGTATATGCAATATGTGTGCATTTATGCAAAAGAGAATCTGGAGCTAACAAATATCCTCCAGTTGCTTTCTTCTCTAAATAGCAGAGCTTCATTTGTTCTTCTGTGCCAAGTTCTTACTCCTTCCCTCATTGTCTAATGAATATTTATTTACATGTAGAATACAGCTGGATGCACAAAAAATGGTACTGGAAGTCATACAGAGGTTTATACCAATAAAAAACAAAAAAGGAAACCCAGCCTCTGTGGATGGATAAAATCATTTTGAATTCTTCAACTTTGAACAATTTCTAAGTATCTTCAAAACATATCCTATATTTGATGTATACTTTTATACAGTGCTGCCAATAAAGAATACCTTGCTTAACAGTAACAGAACTTTGCTGTTAAGTTTCCATGCATCAGTTTCTTCGAATCAACAGGAAGGCTGCAATGAGATCTCATCAGATCATTCTTTTCTCCAAGCCATGCAAATCCAGCTCCCTCAGACATTCTTTATTGGAGAGTTGCTCCATCCATCTAATAATCTTTGAGACCCTCCTCTGCACCCACTCCAACAGTTCTACACCCCTCCTCTACTGGAGCCCCTAGACTTGGATGCAGTACTCCAGATGGGGCTTCACAAGGGCAGAATAGAGGAGGGCGATCACTTCTCTGCTAGCCACTTTTCTTTTAATGTAGCCCAGGATACCATTAGCATTCCAGGCTGCAAGAGCACGCTGCTGGCTTATGTCCAGCTTTTTGTCCATGAGGACCTGTAAACCCTTCTCCAGGCTGCTCTCATCATTCTTTGAGTGCTCCCAGTCTGTACTTGTATCTGATATTGCCTCAACTGAAGTGCAGAACCTTGCACTTAGTCTTTCTAAACCTCATTAAATTCTCATGTGCCCACTTTTTCTGCATGTCCATGCCCTCCGGATGCCATCTCATGCCAACTGCACCAGTCAGCTTGCTGTCATCCGCAAATTTGCTGAGGGTACGCTTGGTACACTCAATCCTACTGTCTATCATTGACTAAGATATTGAAGAGCATTGGTCTCATGATTGATCCCTGGGGGAAACCACTTGTGACCAGCCTCCACTGGGACATAAAGCCGTTGACAACAGCCCTCTGACTGTGACCTTCCAATCGATTATTTATCTGCCCAATAGTCCAGCCTTCAAATCCACGTTTCCCCAATTTAGAGATAAAGATGGATGGAACTATGTCAAAGGCCTTGAACAAGTTCAAGCAGATAACATCAATTGCCCTTTCTTTGCCCACCAATGCCGTAATTCCACCAAAGAACGCCAATAAGTTGGTCAGGCACGATCTGCACTTGCTGAAGACATGATGACCTGTGTCAGATCACCTCCAGATCTCACACATGCCTTACCACGCCTTCCAGAAGGATCTGTCCCATGATCTTCCCAAGCACAGAGGTGAGGCTCAACAGTCTATGGTTCCCCAGCTCTTTGCTTCTCCCTTTCTTATAAATGTGAGGGATGTTTCCCTTTTTTCAGTCACAAGGAACTTTGCCTGAAGACATGACTTTTGAAACATGTTGGAGAGGATCTTAGTAATGACATTAGCCAATTCCTTCAGAACTCTGGGATGCAAGTCATCTAGCCCCATAGACTTATACACTTTCAGCCTCATGAGGTGATACTGGATATGCTCTGCTCTTACACAGGCAGATATTTTGCTCTCCTTAGCCCTGCTTGCAAGTTGAGACACAAAAGATGTGAGAAGCCTGACTGCCCTTGAAGACCAAGACAGAGAATTTGTTAAGTACCACAGCCTTCTCAATGTCTACGAAGGCCAGATCTCCCTTCTCATTTTTTATGGGGAGTGCATTCTCCTTTGCCTATTTCTTCTGCTCACTGTATCTAAAGAATCTCTTCTTGTTGTTTTTCACATTCCTTGCCAAATTCAATTCCATTTGTGCCTTGTCTTCCCTGACTCCATCCCTGCACTTCAGGACAGCATCCCCATATTCTTCCTTGGCCACCCACCACTACTTCCACTGCTTATACTTATCCTTTTTTTCTCTCAGTTTGATCAGCAGGTCCTTGCTCAACCACGCTGGTTTCCTGCCTCATCTGTCTGATTTCTTACTCTGGAGGATGAAGAGTTCTTGTGCTCTCAGAAAAGCATCCTTAAAGTGCTTCCAGCTCGGCTCTGTTCCTTTCTCTCCAAGGACAGTTTCCTAGGGGATCTCATCCAATAACTCCTTAAACAGTTTGAAGTTTACTCTCCTGAAGTTCAGGATTCTCCCTTCCTTCCATTCTCCTTTCCTCCCTTCCTTGTCTCCTTTCTCCCTTTCTCCCTCCATTTCTTCCTTCCTTTCTTATTCTCTCTGTTTCTATACCTTTTGTCTCTCACCTACTTGCTTTTTCTCCTTAGTAGACAGCTGCACATAACATACAACAAGCATAACAAATTCTTTAGCCTGTGCTTTAATTTTATCTTTAGTAGAGTTGGTATTAAGAATTCATTTATGCTAAATACATAAGAAAAAAGTGAAGAAAGAGTTATTTTGCAGTATTTTACATCTTTGATTCAAAGATTGTATATCTTTGAATTGTAGGAGCAGGCACATGTCTGAACAATATAAGAGTGCATTATTTTTTACAAACAGAATGTATTTTGTAGATATAGATCTAAGTGTACAGACCAACAGCAGGTTCTTAAATATAGTACCAGATGTTCAGAAAACAAATATCAAATTAACAATTTATGAAACAAAATCATAAAGGTCAAAACATACTATGCATTTCTGTCAGAAATGTGCTGTTTTAGCAATTGCTTTGACTTCAATTTTCAAACTCTGTCTGAAGTGAAGATGGTATCACAAACTCAAAAAAAAAAGTCTTACAGGCTTTTTCACATTGTTCACATTGTGAAAAAAAAAAATCTAGAAAAAATACAAGCACATGAATAGTTCTATATTGGTCTGATACTGCAAAATACCAAATGTGTATTTTATTAAGAATTCAACGGGAGCTGTGAATATTTTTTTGGATCAGCTTCTATATCACTAATGCTATAATATGAGGGGAAAAGGAGGTAAAAAGCAAACACATAAATAAAAAAAAACATAAAATTGTTAAATGGTTATTAGAAATGTCATTTTGTTGTTGTTGTTTGGGTTTTTCTATCCATTACAGAGCCTGCATTTGTAAAAGGATGCATGGCGTATAAATTGTGTTTTTAGAAGTGCAATGGATAGATAATATTACAGGTTTAAGCTTTCAGCAGCAGTGCTGCTGTATTATTGTTGGTGTAATCAAAACAACTTGTTCAGATAAACCTAAGGCTAACAAAATGTTTTAGAAATAAAATATGATATTATTGCCCCAAACTAAGTTCTATAATGTTCATCTGAAGATCACGAAACAATTTAAAAACGTCACTAGAATAGAGATCACATAATTTCTCCTGATTTACCGTCTGGGTTGTGAACACGTATGAGTAAATGGTAAAAATTCACAGCTCTTTCTCTAGTGAGCAGTAATTTGTGGGAATAGTTACACTTTTTTGTTCCTTGTTTTTTTCTGCTTAATGATGGCACAGAGAGGAAGTGGTGAAGCTTCCAGCAAATGCATATTAAAATTGCTTAATTTGTAAGAATTATTGATTTTTCTTTTCTGTTTTTAAGATTCACATTGGAGATGGAGGTGATTATAGCTCCAAAAATCCAGTGTGGTTTTGTTACTTGTTTACACATTTACCAGACTGAACACATGAAACTTACATTTTTTCATCAGTGAATCTTTAATTATAGTCCTGAATTGCACACAGGCTGAACAAAAGATCATAATAATATTTGTACCATAGTGGACAAATCTAACCATATCTAACCATTTCTTATTTCTCTTGGTGTCCACTATGGTGTGAAGTGGCTGTTTGTTGTACCAGGAAGGTTAATATGTGCTCTGCTTTTTGTCTCCTATCTCTTTTTTGTGAACAACTTACTTGGAATATTTTTATTTTTATTTTTAAATCAGATTATATATTGGTAGCTTCTACACAATTTAGTTACAAGACTGATGTGGGTTTTTTTGTTGTTGTTTGTTTTCATGTTTATTCATCAATCATTAAAAAAAATAAAGAAAATAAATAAAAATTTAAAAAGAGAGAGAAATGAAGAATACATTTATCTCCTAAACATTCTCTAGCATGTCCTAGCAACTAAAATGCCATTAAGATGTAACCTTAAAATATATATATATTATTATTATTACTAGTTCAGGTATCCTTGATTCTTTACAGTGTTTGTGAATTTAAATGCTCCTTTTATAAGGTTGAGATCCTTGAGTTCAGGGAACTCTGAGACACTAATCACCATAGCATTCTTTGTTCTCCCCCCTCATTTCTCTCAGATTTTTTCAGTAAAGACAAAATAAAAGAACAGTCCTCTGTAGCAGCTAAGGGTAACAAATAGTACCATAGCATGCATCTTGTATACTTATTCCATTTAAAAGAAATTTTGAAGACATAACTTAATGCTTTTGTTTCAGCTCATTCTGCTTTGAAAAAATGATTTCCTATTTGATGTTGAATGTCTGACTATACCTAGATAAAGCTTTCTCTTTTGTTATATTTCATTCCATTCAAAACTGAGTGAAAAGACAGACTTCTAAAAAATAATTAAAAAAAAAATAATGATCGTGTCAATACCTTTTCAATAAAGTATTAATTCTTAAAAATACTTATTGTTTTGGATGGGATTAATCACATGTCGAAGTTGTAATCTGAAAGTCAATTAGCTTTAGTGTAAGGTAATGTAAACTCTAAGGCCTTTATTAAAAAGCATAGCAAATAATGCTTTACCAACACAATTAATTCTGCTTGATTTGTACATATTGTACATAACTGGCTTGCTAATTTCTCTCCAGTGTCTGTGAGGATGCTTGGATAGGTACTTAAGACTAGATGATAACAGCTAAAGATACCATCACACTGCTGAAGTGTTCTATCATATATATGCTTCAGTTTTCTCTTTAAAAGCTAAGTTTAAAAGCAGTAAAATATTTTATTTAAATGATTTAAATATTTAATTAAAGTCAAATCATTTTGAAATCTCACTTTCCTTTCTTAAATAAATAAATAAATAAATAAATAAAAAGACATTCATTAATTAAGAAAAAGGAAAAAAATACTCTAAACTCTAAAATGCTCTAAATTCTGAAGTCACTGTATTTTCAAATTACTTCTGCAGTGACCTAAAACAAAGAAAACAAAAACAACAACAACAAAAAATGTTCTGAGAAATACAATACTGTCCTTTAATCATTTTGGATATTGAGAAATCCAAAAAAAAGGGAGCTGTTACTCTGAATCCTCAGACAAAAAGCCCCGCATTTGTAGATAATCTCTTTCTTCGGTTGGTTTTGCATTTGCTTTAACTTTGGTTGACCTTCAACTGTATCTCACTCCAATTCATAGGAGGGAGAGGAAGTTCTTTGATATCTGTATACCTGGTGTGAGATTAAGAAACAACAACTCACATGTTGGTCCGACCAGATTATTATAAATCCTAATCAGGGTGATGGGGAAGGGAAGGAGGGCAATAGAAAAGATAGGGAATAAGCAAAAATTGCGTAAAGTGGGGATAGTAACCACCAGGATCCAGCAGCAGTCATGTTGCATGCCATTTCGAGTGTCTGGGGAAAAAGTGCAGAGGGAGAACAGCAACAGCTGGCAAGTCTTGGGCAGCAAGCAGGTAGCAAGAAGAAGCAGCAGCAGGGTAAGTCCAGGAAGAATCAGCAGGTCTCAGCAGGCCCACGAGAGTCCGTCAGCATGCAGGCATTTCATAGTAAGGAATCTGATGGCAGACACCTTTGCTCTTCTTCAGCCGCAGGTAGAGCGCAGAGCAAGTGCAGAAGGGAGAGGCAGGTTGTGAGGCTTCTCATGGCAGAAACCTCTTCTTCATGAGGAAACTGTTGCCAGAAAACCTCAGCCTCATGATTGTAGGTTTTTTGTATTTTGTAGATTTTTATCCTTCTTCTGCCATCATGGCATTCCTGGGCGCTTGGGCAAAAGTCACGTGCAGCACCTCCTGAGATGGCCATCTTCCTTGAGATAAGTCCACACAAAAGACCACTTCATGGCCATTAATCTGTGGTTTATCTCTCTCTCATTGCCCCTGGCCTTGTCCATCTGTGTTCCTCAGACAGAGGATTTTGCAACCCTTTCCCAGGACTTGTCCATCAGTGTTCTCCAGGCAAAGGATTTCTCAACCCTGGCCCAGGACTTGCTTGGACTTGTCCATCTGTGTCCCCAGCAAGCTTTGAGACAATGATGTAAAAGAATAATCTCTTACAAATCGATGGATGAAAGTATATGAATTATCAAGTCAGTTCTCAATTGAACTTTCATGATGAGTGTTACAGAAAAGGAAAATGGTAAAGAGCATAACTGAGAAGTGGATTGTTCAGTATTGACCTTGTCAGGTATATGCTCCTGTAGATATTGTCCACCTATGGCTCTTGTGTCCTTTAATGGTCTAGCAGGCACCCATAGAGAAGGCAGAGTTACCACATTTCAGTGATTCTATTCATAACCAGATGAAAAGCCAAGGCAAGGCGAAAGGCAAGGCGAAAGGCAAGGCAAGGCAAGGCAAGGCAAGGCAAGGCAAGGCAAGGCAAGGAGAGGCAAAGAAAGGCGAGGCGAGGCGAGGCGAGGCGAGGCGAGGCGAGGGAAGGCAAGGGAAGGCAAGGCGAGGCGAGGCGAGGCGAGGCGAGGCGAGGCGAGGCGAGGCGAGGCGAGGCGAGGCGAGGCAAGG
>NW_024885532.1:6155165-6214421 GCF_019232065.1 Centrocercus urophasianus
AAGGAAAGGAAAGGAAAGGAAAGGAAAGGAAAGGAAAGGAAAGGAAAGGAAAGGAAAGGAAAGGAAAAAGAGTAGCATTTCTATTGACAGAAGAACATATTTGTATTATGGTAGATCTGTCTTGCCTTCACAAAAGTGTTGGGCTGGCTAAATTCACTTGCTGGAAGCAAGCGAGGAATATATCCTGGTGTATAGATTCAATAGATTTCTGGTAATATGGGCTGCCTTGCACATGTGCAGTATAGCATGTTTATATATTTGCCAATTCATCTGAGACTAACTTGTGTGGTTCTTCAGTGAAAATGCTGCACCCTGTGCACCAGACAAGAAACAATCACATTCCCTTAAATCTCATATCACATGCATCCTACAGAACCATATAATGGCGAGTTGGTTTATGGTTTATAAATCTATTTTTTTCTAGTAACAAATATTGAAACTCTAGAATATAAACAGATATTAGTTCCAGAGAAGGTTAAAAAAGAAAAAAAAAAGACAGGTTATTTAAGACACATGATGAACTCAGACAATCACTATCGTAATTTTCCTCAGTTACTCCAGATGAGAACTTGACAGAGAAGCCTTTTATGTGTAAGTAAGCAAGAAGCTTGCCTGAAGCCTAGTCATAACAGCACTGAAGTGCCTAAATAGCTATACTGTATAATTATTTGTGAGACTGCACATTTTATAATGCTGCTAATGGCATAACCACAAGAGTGCCTGAGCACTCTGACAAAGGTACACGTAAATATGAAGGCAATATATATCAGCAGGCAGCAAGAAGGGTCTTGCGATGAAGTTGCTCAAATAGAGTGCAATAAAAACGGTGGTATGGAAGTAGAGGTTGAACCTTCCCAAAAATATTCCATTACATTTTGTTGCCATGCAACAGATAACAGCAGAGGGACAATCTGACAAAATGGTATCTGACGTGGAAGTGTGTATCAAACGAAGATGTGTCACTGAATTACTTCATGTGGAAAAACCTGCTCCCATTGACGTTCATTTTCAATTTTTACAAGTGTAGCATGCAGACTCTTGTTCATCTCTGGCAAAAATGCAAAGCTAGTAGTGGTGACTAAAAAATATTGTTTTGTAGCTGAGAATTTTCTCCACCAAATAGTGCTGTGGTGCTCCTTATTTCTGTTGTAGTTTCCATGGAAATTGTTCTATTATCTTATGAAAAAGAAGGCATTACTTTCAGAGCAACCTACTTACACAACAAGCTTCAAGATAGGAAAGGTAAATGAAGAATAGACAGAAAGCATGCTGTATAAAACAAACAAGTTTTGTTCCTGAGATACTTTATGTTGGAAGCACCACCTATTCTCTTGGGTAGGGTTGTAAGGAAAGTAAAAATACCATGGAAACACTAAGGGGGGGGGGGGGATAACTCCTGACTTTGGCTCTAGCTTCCCTCATCAAAGCAAGCCAAATTTGATCCTCAAACCTGACCATGCTCATTACAGTTAACTGCTGTAGCATCAGCTATGTGGTATAGACTATACTTAGCTAATGTAGAGAATGATTATTAAGGACAATTTGAACATACAAGAATACAATCATGTAAAAAATTACCATTGGAAATACATACTGTAAATGAATATCTGTATAGAAAGGCACTGTTTAAGCACAGTCTTTTAGTGGTATCAAAATCCCTGATATATATACACAAAATCTGCATATTTACACATATCTGGAGAGTCTTACGTGAGGTTTGGCTTTATGCTCTGCATAATAATTTAAAGGTAACTAGGCCCAGATTCACTTCATCTTCACTCCCTTAGATGGGTCTGAATACAGGACTTCAATATGTACCCATTATAATAAGTGTAGGGATGCTGCCTTAGCTACTTCAGCAACAAAACTGATTTCATCCTATCATCAGCTCGGGAAGGACAGAATTGTTTGTGGACTCTAATATGAACTGAATCAATAAAATAATCTTGGCTAAATAAAAAGCCTCAAAATCTAGTTACTGGTTGTAGACTTGTAGAGGCAGCAAGGGATTTCTTAGATCTTCTTTGCCAGTGATGAAAATAAAAAAACTACATCCTGAATGACCACTGCAATGCCCTAGCTTTACATCAGAATAATATATTTGAAATCATCTGGGATGCTGGGATGCAAACTCAAGTGCTACAGCGATTAATCAGGTCACCAACCTCTTTTCCCTTATGTTTATGAAATGTTATTTAATTAAAACTAAAATGCCATGCGGGATTGGTCCCATAATATGGTTTCTAGTACTGCATAAATAGGCTAAAGATACTATTTTATTGTTAAAAATGTTTTATCTATTCAGCATTGTCACTGTTTGCTGACGTCTAAGAATTGTTCTTTAATATTCAAACACCACATGAAACTCTCAGTTTCAGAAAGCTGTTTAGAAATTTTCTGTCAGGTAATAAGAGCTGAAATTGACATTAATCAAAGAAGAAAAATATTTTGGACAAAATGAAATTTTGGAAAAACAAAACAAGGAAAGGCCATAGAATCATAGGATTATAAGATTATTGAATAGCTTGAGTCGGAAGGAGCCTTGAAGATCATCTAGATCTCCCCTGCCCAGATCAAGCTGCCCAAGGACCCATGCAACCTGATCTTGAACGTCACCAGGCATGCATCTCTAGGCAGCCTATTTCAGTGCCTCACCACTCTCAGAGAATTAGAATTTCAATTTCTTTCTAATATCTAATCTAAATCTTCCCTCTTTTAGTTTTAAGCCATTCACCCTTATCACTATCAGACCATGTAAAAAGTCAGTGTTCCTATTTATTAGCTCCGTTTAAATACTGAAAGGCCACAGAAAGGTCTCCTTGGAGGCTTCTCTTATCCAGGCTACACAAGCCCAGCTCTCTCAGCCTCCTTTCATGATAGAGGTTCTTCAGCCCACTGATCATCTTCAAAACTCTCCTCTGCACCCACTCCGACATCTTTATATCCTTCCCCTACTGGGGACCCCAGGTTTCTAAGCAATACTCCAGATTGGGACTCACAACGGCACCCTTCTTTTGATGCAGACCAGGTTACCATTAGCCTTCCAGGCTGCAAGGGCAATGTTGGTTCATGTCCAACATTTTGTTTATCAGGACCTGCAAGTCTTACTCTGCAGGGCTGCTCTCAATGTGTTCTCCCAGTATGTACTCATATCTGCTACTGCCTCAACCCGAGTGAGGCCTTGCACTTAGCTTTGTTAAGCCTCGTTGGATTATCATGTGCCTACTTTTTGAACCTGTACAGATACTTCTGAATGGCATCTTTCCCTTCTGTTATGTCCGTTGCATCATTCAGCTTGGCATCATCAGCAAACTTGCTGAGGGTACAATCAATTGCACTGTCTGTGTTAATAAAAACATTGAAGAGCACCAGCCCAAAAAATCAACCACTGGGGTATGCCACTCATCGCTGGTCTCCACCTGGACATAAAATTATAGATCACAACTCTTTGGATCATGAAAGATACCACATTCTGATTTCCTGAATTCGAGACTGATTTTTTTTATTTCAAATGTACTTTTTTACATATACTAGAAAAGAAAAATAAGAAATACATAATAAAAGAACAAAACATTTAATTACCTCTAATACTTCAGGTTTCTGTTTTGAATAACAATAGAAATTATTAATTTGGTTTGCATCTTTACTTTGTTGCTTGCTTTTGTTTTTATTTTGTTTTGTAGCAGAAAAAAAATAATGAACTGACGAATTTCCAGAACACAAACCACCTCCTCACGGTTCTTATATTTAAACAGAGAATTCTTATGATATTTTGAAGCATCATCTTTATGTTTTACTTGTTGTTTTGTTGTTGTTGTTTTCTTGTAATGTTTCTTAATTCCAAGGTCCTTTGTATTTCAAATGGTTTATTATTTTTCCCTGAAATTTGTGTGCTTTTTGAAGTCTGAGTAGAGAGAACACTGAGGAAAGAAAATATACAATTTTGTCCAGTCAAAATGATTAAATTATGGTAAATTAACCTGTGAATTAATAAGAAAACCAAGCCAAAGTATTGCTGCCATGCTACATGACTACATTAGACTTCCATAAAGAAAATGACTGGCATATGTAACCCCTGATGCATAAAGTCAGGTCTGAGAAACAAGGATAAAGAGGCAGTTGGCCTCTTTTTTTTTTTTTTTTTTTTTTGAGCAGACTTATTTCTGTAAAATACTGGGGCAGAAGGCAGTGCCTGACATTCTGAGAATTTGGTCTATTTCTAGCTCTATCAATGGTTTGACAGGTGACCTTCCCAAGGCCAATGCTTCTGCTTTCCAATCTGTTGAGCAAATAAAATTAAACTCTATTCCATTGCAAAAGCCTTTAAGATAGGTTGATAAGAAGTGGGTATTACTCTTACATAAGATTTGACTTTTCACATTGCATCATTGAGTAATGATGATAATTACCTCAGTCACCACATTTGTTCATCACAGACTGCTAGTACCTTTGGGCTCTATAATTCCATCCACTTCTGAAGGCTGAGAAACTGAGGCACAGGAAAAAGAAATGAGTTGCCCATAGTCATGTCAGCAAACTATTGGTTGAGATAGAAATAGAGCAATTTTTGTCTCAGGGTCATGTTCTGCATTTTAGAAGCAATTCCTTCTCCATTATTAAATAGTGGGTTAAAATTATAGTTATAGAGAACACAGGCATAAACTCTTATCTGCTTTTGTCCGTTTAAATGATCCTTCTGTTGCTCCAAGGCTAAGCCATGAAAACAGATAGAAAAGAATTAATTATTGAGAACACATTATAGATCTATTATTCAAGCTGATGTTATTCAGTGGGATTACTTGTGTAAGCAATAGATTGAAAGTTTAGGTAACTTGTTTTTCTTTTTCTTTTTCTTTTTTTTTTTTCTTTTCTTTTTTTAGTTTGAGATACTTTATGCTGCTTAGTGCAGATGTAAATTACACTGTGATGTGTATGCAATTTAACTCCTGCTCTTCCTATTTCAAACTATGAGTTTTCATATGAGGCTGAAAGTCATTTATAACTAACTACAGATTGTATGGATTCACATAACTACCTCAGCCAGTTAAGCATATTACAGAGTGACCAGTTATTTCAACGTTCTGCTGTTTGCAACCTCTAATGTTTCAGGAAAGAACACAATAAGCAAACAAGCAAATTACAAAAAGGTCACATTACTAGAAGTACAATATATTGATTACACTGCATGGGAGTCTAGTCTTGCAGGTTGTTGAGAATTGTCATTACAAGCTTAAATGATACCACTGGAATCTGTTAAAAAAAAACAACACAGTGCTGAGGTTAGTATATGGTGCAGATGTTATCAGCCCTTAAGAGCCATAACATTATACTAGTACTTTCCCTGCTATATCTGACCAAAAGAATGTTTCTCATAGCTACAGTTAATTGCACTGCAAGATTTTCACCCAGCCTGAACACATGTACTTTATCACAAAGGGAAAAATAAATAAATCTCTGTGCTTCTGTGCTGCAGTGCTAAAATCTGCAATGCCAAAATTAGGAAGAAGCATGGAGTGGAATCCCAATTCCTGAGTCAGACAACAAACCACCTCACACACTGCACTGGGAAAGGCAGAGAATAGGCCTCCACAGAAGATCAGGAACAATGAAGATGCTGCTTGGAGGTCGTTTAAGGGAAATGCTGCAGTGGTATCTCTGACATTCTAGGGTCAGGGCTGCAGCAAAACCATTTCCCCCCATCCAGGCTGTACAACCTGAAATTTACTCTTTAAAACAGATAACCTCTTTTAGTTGCATTATCTTTTTATGTGCCTGCATTTATGTTTATGTATATTTGTGTTTTGGAAAGCGAAGAATAAAAGGAAGGGTGTGAGTCAGCTCCTCTCTCCTTCCAACCAACAGCACAGTGAGCAGAACATACTTTTCAATGGAGGCTCAGGGTCAATTCACTGCTAAGCTGGAAGAGAACCAAGCTTGTCCCTTGGCTTCCCTACAATAATCTTTTCCTTTGAAAGCATGTCATTCCAGCAGACTATGTTACAGATTGCAGAGAAATTAAAAAAAAAAAAAAAAAGTAAGAGGAGAAGAAAGATAAAATATAAGTGCATATATGTGAATTCAGTGCTTTGCTAAACAACTATTCCAGATACTCTTGACATTAAGGACACTAGTTCTAGGGCACTATCTTCTCCTAAAAATTGGTCAGGTATGTTAATGCAAGCAATCACAGTGGAAACTGGGCCAGAAACGTAGATCAATATATATAGTTTAAATAAGAAATACTGGTCAGGACCTTGCCAGGCCCGCTCACTTGCTTTCACATCATCAGAATTTCAAAATGATATGACTACATGGTTTTTATGGCAGACCCTGCTCAGGTTGGATATAAAACCTGTCAACATTTTTTGGCACCTATTCATTTATCCAACTCCTAATGTTTGAAGCTTTCAAGAGTAACTCTGTGACCTATTCAAGCCAACATTTCCAACATAAAATTACTGCAAGGTCTGACAAATATGTTTAGTGGAGAATGGAAGTCTATGGATTTTACTACAGGCTCCACAGTCTGAACTTCTGATGGGAAGTCAATTTGATCAAGCTCAGTCTCATAGGAAAGCACAAAGCAAGCATGTCTTCCCAGGGCTCTGCACAATCCACTGTATGCTCTAAGCAGTAGGCTGTAAGCTTTCTCTCCTATGAGGAAAGACTGAGTGAACTGGGTCTGTTCAGCCTTGAGAAAAGAAGACTGAGAGGGGACCTGATCCAGGTCTATAAATATCTAAGGTGTGGGGGACAGAATGGCGAGGCCAGACTCTTTTCAGTGGTGAGTGGAGACAGGACAAGGGGAAACGGCCGGAAACTGCAGCACAGGAAGTTCTGCACAAATGTGTGCAAGAACTTCTTTACAGTGAGGTGACGGAGCACTGGAACAGGCTGCCCAGGGAGGTGGTGGAGTCTCCTTCTCTGGAGATGTTCAAGACCTGCCTGGATGCCTACCTGTGCGACCTGCTGTAGGGAACCTGCTTTGGTAGGGGCTTGGACTCGATGATCTCTGGAGGTCCCTTCCAACCCCTACAATTCTGTGATTCTGTGATTCAAGCTCCCCTCCTTTCTCTGGTTCAGGGAAATCTTGAAATGTTTCTTGTGAAGTAGAACAGCTGCAGCAAGAGGGTTGGTAGCCTGACGGTTGAGGGTATGAGCCAAAAAAGAGGAACATATGGGCCGGAACTCTCATACAGTGCAGACGATAGAGAATTTTGATTTTCTAATGCTGAGCCAGTCTCCTACCCACTAGATGGAAGCAGGCACACTAGTTCTCCAACTTTCTTTTCTTTCTTCCTTTAAAAAAAAAAATTAAAAAAAAATCATTATAATCTACTATTTCATTATGTCACAAAGCTCCATCTGGTGAATGTATCACTACCCTTAGTAAAAACTAAATGACCTGAACATGTCTAAAGCCACCAGGGGAACTGTTTCGGGTGGGGCTGCATCAACGTAGGCATGCACCTGTGTTAATTTTACCTCCCAGCATAGCCAAAGTCTGAAAATAAGCTACAATATCAAATGAAATAAAGATCCTATGACTTTTCCATTTTCTGCATCCATCGCAATATGTAGCAGGTGCATTTATACATATATACACATATGTGTGTGTGCATGTATATGTATACACACATATTTATATCTCCCATGGAACAAGAACATGGAGCACTATTGTAACAAACTACCCAGAGACGTTGTGGAGTCTCCTTATCTGAAGATATTCCAATCCCACCAGGATGCTTTCCTGTGCAACCTACTCTGGGAACCTATATTTGCAGGAAGATTGGATTAAATCATCTCCAGAGGTCCCTTCTAACTCCTACAATTCGGTGATCACCAAATTAAAATACTGCAAGCAGGTTATCTACAGTAGTAATTTTTGTTCTGTAGATAATTTACAGATGCTCTGAGTCCTGCTTTGCAAAATCTGCAATGCTAGATGAGACAACTGTTTTTTTTTTTTAACATGGTTCCATATAGCATAAATAAGCCCTTAACCAATTTTACAATGTTACTACTGCATAGTCATAACAACAGGGAGATGAAAGACTACCAGCTGGGAAAAATGTAAATGTATCCCAGTACATTTGCTTATTCGAAGATATTTTCCATATTAGGAGTTAAAACATTCCTATTCTGAAGGCAGCAGTGATGCTGGAGTCAATTTGTTTGTGTTTGGTTAAGCACAGAATTTTAATCCCTGAAGAAATGTGTAAGTGGGAAGCTTATTACTGTGCATTTCTAGAAGCTGCAAAGGAAAGCGGGAGGTGAAAGGCATCAGATAAGGAAAGGAGTCAAGGAAGATAGAACTGTCCTTGTGTGCTCTTTCCCCCTTCTAATACACTGGATAATTTGAAACAGATAATGTGATCTCTGATTGTTCAGCCTGTGTTTTTAAAAATGGGATGCTTATACTGAATTTTAAAGACCCAGATTCATTGGTCCTTCAGTGCTGTAGGATCTCTCACTTTACAACGCTGTCTAAATAGAAGAGTAAAACATCTTAGCTTGAGAGGCTCTGATGCAGAGAGGTCCTGATGCAGAAGCAGACATTTCCTTAAAATACTTTGAGGCACGGCTTTTCTCCTGATACATGTTTCCATACTTAATAGAAGAAGATGAAGAAATCTGGAAATTTAGGATTATGGCACTGAGTAATGACAGATTGATTTCATGGCCCTGACAGACCTTTTGCAAGAACTTGACTTACAGAACCAAAGCTTCAGATATTGAATATGAAATGGATTATACCCTTTCTATTCCCCTCTGACTTGTCTTCTAGAGGTTAACTTTTACATGGCAGATGTACTCCAAACAATACATAACATATGTATAGGTCTTTCTTTACAGCTTCAAAGTATACAGCTGCAAGCACAACAGGTTGCAAATCCAAATACTTTCTGTTGGAAATTACTATTGCCTGTAAATAGGCAATAGGTTAGGTCTTCTTGCAACTTATTCTTTTTTTTTTTCCTTCTTTTTCCTCCTTGAAATTCCATTTGTTTGGCTCCCACTAGTTCCCACCTCTCAGCAGACACCTTGGAAGAAGCATGTTATTTGTCCTTCATGCTTTGACAGCAGGTCGTTGTCTCCTTCCTCTTTTTTTTTTTTTTTTTTTTTTTTTTTTTTAATTATTCATACTTATTTATTTAATATCTCATTAACTTTCAGCTTTTCTGGTTGCATTTTGATCATTTTTATGGTGCCTGAACAATTTTAATAACACGAGGGTAAAGACGCTAAGAAGCTTTATTCTCGAGCAGATCTTTAGTCCTCCTGCCACACATCCCAGTAAGCATTCACCAGGCTCCAACATATCTGTGCTCCCTGTCCTGTGTCTTTACTCATGGAGATCGGGTCGCTGCTGCTGACAACACAAGTGGGTCCCCTATTCCAAACCTGTTCCTACCTCTGCTCCTTTTTCCTGACTCTCCCACCTCCTTCCAAGGACTCAATGGGGGCTGTCCTGCCTCCAGCTGCCCCTACACTTGGATGCAGAGATTCTTGATGCACGGAAGGTTTGCAGGCAGCCCCGAGTCCTCCCAACCCCAGCATGCACTGAGAGGCAAAGTCAGAGACGGTGACAGGAGAAATGAATTAATGCGCCTCATCGTGGCGCCAAGTTTCCTTCCCCTCTTTTTTCTCCTAATGAAACCACTAATATATTTATTGTCATGCTTTCTCTCTCGGCGGCATTTTATCTCTTCTAGACTTCTTTGTAATTTTTTGGGCGGACGTTTTCAGGACCAGAATTTCTCTGTTTCTCTCTCTCTCTCTCTCTTCTTTTTTTTTTTTAATCTGTTTTCCCTCTCCTGTCCGGTTCCACTCCCTACCCTACCCCCTACCCCTAGCTTCCTCCCACCCTCTGCAATCCTCGCCTACCGCATCCACCAGAAAGGCCAAACCTTCATCTTGGGGACCTGAAACAGCTACGTTGTAACTTGTCTGCAGTCTAATTACATTAATTTGATAAGATCATCGTCGTCAGGATGTCTAATTCACTTGGAAGCGGCAGACGGGGAAAAAAAGCTTTGACCAAATTAGCATGCCGCCGGGACCAGGGGTGCGGGCTGCACCTGGCTTCCCCTATAAATAACCCTCCTTCTCCCCCCCCTCCCCCGCGCTGACTTCTCCCCCCTTTCTGCCTGCCGCAAAGTTCACCGACACGCCGGCCGAGAGCAGTGGGGCCTCGGAGTGCGGGATGCATCGTCCGGGCCTCCCCACCCGCTCCCGCCTCCTCCTCCTCCTCCTCCTCTTCCTCCTCCTCTGCCTCGACGCGGTTTCCAAGGATGGGGGGAGCTCCGCATTTCACTCGCACCACCAGAGGTGCAACTGGTCCTTCGCTCGCAGGCATCTGAAACCCGTCCAAATGATGCAGAAACTTTTGTGTGCTTGGCTTCTGTCTGTAAGGCCAGGCACCGATTTTTCCGCTGTGTAATCTCTTTTGTCAGAAGGGTGAGAGGGAAGGGCTGCGGGGGGTGGGGTGGAAGTGGGGGTGGGGAGCAGCAGTTGTGCTTCCACGGTGCGGGTATTGAGAGCATCCCTAGGGAAATAGCCATGCATGCACATACGTGCTTACCTAGGTTTATCTGTGTGTAGATGAGAATGTCAAAATGCACAGCTGTCAGTTTCATCCCTCTCCTCCTCTCCTTAAGGGAGATGCTGTACTCCGTAGGTGCACTGAATTGCTAACAGTGCAGCAATCCCCTCCTCCCTATCCTTTTTTCTTCTCTGATCATCTGAATTTTATATATATATATATATATGTATGTATATATAATGCAGTAATCCACGCTTCTTCATTATATAGAGAACTCCAACAAGAGACTAAACCCAGCATGAAATACTGTAGATTGCAGGGGAGGAAGAAATGCATTTAAAGCAACGATAAAAATGGCGTGCAGAATAATTACCTCAAATTGCTACTCGCTTGACACCCTGACACTAATTCTGCTCAAGTCATTGGGAAATACAATAAGGCAAAAACACCTACCTCGCCTGCTTGTGCAGGTATGTCCGTGTGGATGGGGGCAACAGGGAACTGGTCTGGAGTGGGGGGACGCTAAACTTCCCATCTTAAAAGGAAATAAATAGATTAAATAATCAGTTTAAGAAAGAGCATCTAAATAGATCGGCGGTTTTTTTACGCCAACATTTTAATGCTTGCCATGTACGTGAATTGATTTTTTTTTTTTTTTCCAGCATTCCCTCAGCAGATGGATTTTTGCCACTGCAGCTCAGCAGAGGGTGTCAGATCTTTCAGAGTGCACCAGGCTGAAACGAGCAGAGCCTCTTAGCAACTCTCCCTCTGCGTGCATGTGAGTGTGTGCGAGCGTGCGACCCGGCAGCAGCAGAAGAAAAAGGAAAGAAGAGCGAGCGAGCGAGGGAGCGAGCGAGGAGGGGAGGCAGCGCGGCCGGCGGGGCGAGGCGCGGCGCGGGCGTGCGGGCGGGCGGGCGGGCGGGCGGGCGGCATCATGGGCAACAGCGCTCCGCAGCGGGGGCAGGCGCCGCTGAACGCCGGGGGCTCGGCGGCCAGCGCCTAGATTGGGGCGCGCTTTCAGCACCGGGGCGCTGGACAGCGCCCGGCGGGCGGCGGGCGAGGAGCGCGGCTCCGCGGCAAGGTCAGTCCGGCGCGGAGCCGCGCACAGCAGCAGCCTCCGCGGTCACCGCTGCGCGCTCCGCCTGCTCCTCTCGACCATGCAGCGGCGGCTGGCGGCAAGCACCGCTCCCGTGCTGGTGAGACAGCCCGGCCCGCAGACCTCCGCTTAGCTGCCCGGGAAGCGTCAGGGAGAGGGATCGAGGAGAAGGAATTTTTTTCCTTCCACTTTTTTTTTTTTTTTTTTTTTTTTTTTTTTTTGCGTGCCTTGCAGTACGTGCCTGGAGAGTTTGTGGATATAATTATTGACTGGAATCTGGGCTGCTGCAGATGTATGTAGGGGGGGGGGAGAGAGGAGAAAAGAAAGAGTTCCCCCCCCTCTCCACCGACCCTCCCTGCTTCCCCTCCCCACATTTTTTCCCCCTTTGGTGTTGGTTTGGACATTTTGTATTGAATGAACTGGAATTGCTTTCCGTGTGAGAAGGATGGTTGCTGTTACTTTGTGATGAGATCGGGAATGAATTGCTCGGTTTAAAAATGCTGCTTTGGATTCTGTTGCTGGAGACGTCTCTTTGTTTTGCTGCTGGAAACGTTACAGGGGACGTTTGCAAAGAGAAGATCTGTGCCTGCAACGAGATAGAAGGGGATTTGCACGTAGACTGTGAGAAAAAGGGATTTACCAGCCTGCAACATTTCACCGCCCCAACTTCCCAGTTTTACCATTTATTCCTGCATGGAAATTCCCTGACTCGACTTTTCCCTAATGAGTTTGCTAACTTTTACAATGCAGTCAGTTTGCACATGGAAAACAATGGTTTGCATGAGATTGTTCCTGGGGCTTTCCTGGGGCTGCAGCTGGTGAAACGCTTGCACATAAACAACAACAAGATCAAATCATTCAGGAAGCAGACTTTCCTGGGGCTGGACGATCTGGAATACCTCCAGGCAGATTTTAATCTATTGCGGGATATTGACCCAGGAGCATTTAGGGACTTAAACAAACTAGAGGTGCTGATTTTAAATGACAATCTTATCAGTACCTTGCCCCCCAACGTGTTTCAGTATGTGCCAATCACCCACCTCGACCTCCGGGGAAACCGTCTTAAAACCTTGCCTTATGAGGAGGTTCTGGAGCAGATCCCAGGCATTGCTGAAATCCTGCTAGAGGATAACCCCTGGGACTGTACTTGCGATCTGCTGTCATTGAAGGAATGGCTGGAAAACATACCCAAAAATGCTTTGATCGGCAGAGTGATTTGTGAAGCTCCCACTAGGTTGCAGGGCAAAGATTTAAATGAGACCACTGAGCAAGAGCTGTGCAAAAAGAACAGAGTGGATTCTAGTCTAGCTGCTCCCCCTGCTGAAGAAGAAACCTGTGATCCTGGTCCCATTCCAACCCCCTTTAAAATACATGGCAAAGAAGACCCTGCCACACCAGGATCTGGTCCAAACGGAGGTACAAAGATTCCTGTCAACTGGCAAATCAAAACTAGACCCACTGCTGCTGTGTCAACTGTTAGTGTGAAGAGCAAGCAACCAGCTATCTTGTCCTGCCCTCAGATCTGCAGCTGTGATCAGATCCCTGGATCAGGATTAAAGGTTAATTGCAATGACAGGAATGTAAGCAGCCTGGTGGATTTGAAGCCTAAGCCGTCCAATGTGCAGGAGCTGTTTCTGAGAGACAACAAAATACACACCATCAGGAAATCCCACTTTCTGGATTACCGAAAACTTAATTTACTTGATCTGGGAAACAACAACATAGCCACTGTTGAGAACAACACCTTCAAGAACCTCTTTGATCTCCGATGGCTGTACATGGATAGCAACTACTTAGATACCCTCTCTCGGGAGAAATTCACTGGGCTGCAAAACCTGGAGTATCTGAATGTGGAGTTTAATGGGATCCAGCTGATCATGCCCGGCACCTTCAATGCAATGCCCAAACTCAGAGTCCTCATCCTCAACAACAACTTATTGAGGTCTCTCCCAGTTGATGTGTTCGCCGGGGTCTCACTTTCCAAACTCAGCATACACAACAATTATTTCATGTACCTCCCAGTGGCAGGGGTGCTGGACCAGCTCACCTCCATCACCCAGATCGACTTGCACGGCAACCCATGGGACTGTACTTGCCCTATCGTGCCTTTCAAGCAGTGGGCGGAAATGCTGCGCCCCAAAGTGATAATGAGTGACCTGAGGTGCGAGTCTCCAGAAGATTTCTTCAAGGAGGATTTTGAGTCCCTCTCCAATGACGTGATTTGCCCTCAGCTAAAAATATTGCCCACCTTAAGTTCTACCAACAAAAACAGCACTGGGGTTGCAGAGACAGGTACTCACTCCAACTCCTACCTGGAGACCAGCCGGGTCTCCATTTCGGTGCTAGTGCCAGGGCTGCTGCTGGTTTTTGTGACCTCTGCTTTCACAGTGGTTGGCATGCTGGTATTCATCCTAAGGAACAGAAAACGGTCCAAGAGGAGGGATGCCAACTCATCTGCATCTGAGATCAACTCCTTGCAGACTGTTTGTGACTCATCCTACTGGCACAACGGGCCCTACAGCACCGATGGGGCCCACAGGGTTTATGACTGTGGTTCCCACTCCCTGTCGGACTGAGGAGGTGGGTGGGGCGGAGGTGGCTGCTGCCCAGGCTGACCCTGCGCTATCCCAGTGATGGAGAGGCAAATGCCAGCAGGGACGGCTCTGCACCTCAGCTACCTTTTGTGAGAAATGAAAAACACTTGCGCACTCCCCTGTGGCCCCCAGAGCAAGAGCCTTGCTCAGTACGTGTGGGGGGAGCCCGGCGGAGGGGCACGTCTCCCTACCAAGCGCTGCCGGGACGGCAATGGACGAGCAAGGACCTGCTTCCTTTGGCTCCAGCAGGGCGAACCATGGCTCTTGGTTTTATTGGGCTTTTGTTCTGTTGTGTTGGGGGTTGTTTTGCTTTTTTGCCCTCTTCCCTTTTGGATGGACCCCTCCCTCCCTTGAGAGGCCAGGAAGATGAGGGGGACGTAGGAAAGGCTGCTGTCAGCCTCCTCCTGACAAAACAGGAGTAGAAAGTTGCACGAAGGCATGAATGTAATGTAAATAAATGACTGACTCTGAAACAGACAAATGAAAAAAAAAAAAAAAAAAAAAAAAAGAAAATTTAAAAAAAAACAACTGCTGCATGGCTCGCATGGATACAACGCACCCCAGGGACGCTCCAGCCTGCGACTGGAAGCAGCGTCTAGTTCACACCATCATCCCTCTTACCTGATAAGTCCCTTCGTATCAAACCTTCTATATAAGAAATACAGTATAATAATAAAAGTGCCATTTCGCCTTTTTTTTTTTTTTTTTTTTGTGTGTGACCAATAGGCAGTAGAGATCGTACTTTTACTGTGGGGAAAAAAACAAAACAAAACAAAAAAAAACATGTAAAGGTTTTATTTAAGACATAGTTGCATGAATATTCTCATTTGATTTTATTTTTTTTTTTCTTGATGTGGGAATGGCTTTTCTTGGGAGATGTTTTCTTTCTCAATGGTGATTTTTAGTTCTTTTTGTGGGAGGGGTATGGAGGGAGGGGAGGCTTTGGCTTTGTTTTCTCTCTCTTCCTTTTCAGTATACATATTCAGTACTGCCTTTCCATTTGAATGTAAAAATTAGTACCCTTGATTTCTATTATGGTAATAGTGTAAACATTAAAAAAAAAAAAAAAAAATCAAGGCAGTTAAGCATGACCAATTAATGTCACTCTAGTACTTAGGCTGCAGAGTTTAATGGTAGAAAAATCTGTGCTGTTGTAAATCTTACTATAACTTGAGGAAATTAGAACTGAGGAAGCAAGTAAAACTTACTAATTCTACTTGAGGTTTTATAATGGCATATTTTTTCAGTATTAAAGTGAAAATGTTTTCAACTCTGGGTCCTTACCATTTTTCCAGCATCAGTTCTTGCAAGTGGGTTATTTGGGTTTAGGGGATAGAGCTTCCTTTCAGTGATATGTGTTTCTTCCTCCATCTCTCCACATCCAGCCCCCCTGCTTTCCTCTCTCCCTCTCTTCCTCTTTCTCATTCATTCACGTGCAGCGTCACAAACAGTCTTCCCCAATGTAAATAACACACACAGGTTTCTTGTCTCCCTTACTCCCTCCCACCCTAACCCTCTTTCCTCTCTCTCTCGTAATGCGGCAGTGAATCCCTTTATTAATACTGTGAATCTCTCACTGCTGCTGCTGCTGCTGCTGCCACTGCCTCTGCTGCACACACTGCAGATGTATTAGGGATGTTAGTGGGAATTTGATTTAATTGACTCTGCCTACCTCGGTCTCATTAAGCCAGAGCTGGATTTCACTGGTCAGCACTTCAGGCCCTCACACAGCTTGCTGGACTGCCAGCGAGGTGAGGCTGCTGTGGGCGGCTGGATTCCAGCTGCTGCTGGAGGTGGGAAAGCTAATTAGCGAAAGGACTTTCCCATCCCTGCTCTAGGTTTCTGAACCTTTAATATTAGATGCTGAAATAAACAAAGCGTAGGACTGCAGTTAGACTTCAGGCAGCTTGCACTTGATCCTATTCCGATATGGGAAAGTGCCCCGAAACCCAGTAATATCTGTAAAGGAGAAAGCCCTTGCAAATCATTTTTAACTCAGAGCTCAAGTCCCGGTGGAGATATGGAGAATTTCAGTCACGTTGCTTCTGGCTTTCTCCAGGCAGAGAATCCTTTTAAAGAGTAAAACACCATAAGGGACTTGCTAAACTTCAAATACTAATTCGGTTTGCTTTATAGAAAATGCCCACCTTTGGGATATGCAATAAGAAAAAAGACATGCATACAGAGACATTGCAATTGATACACTCTTGAAAATGAGGCAAAAGCCTGATCCCAGGTGTTCATGAAGTATTAAATGTGAGAAGATCATTCTTCCAGAATCCTTTATCATTATGGAAAATTCTGCATTCTGCTAGAAAATACCTTGGTGTTTGATTATGCAGCTCTGGAAACATACTGTCCTGTTTAATTATATAAACCATTCTAATTTCAAGGACCCTTCTTTGTTTCCCCCTGCTTCTTTTCTGCACTGATTTTCTGCCAGGACATTCTATGTAAGACAAAGTGATGGCAGTAGAGTCACTAGTTTGCCATTGTGCTTCCCTCCTACATGTTTGAGAAGAAAAGGAAAATGCGTTCACCCAAGAGTCAGTATTTCTATCATTACGAGGACATCTGCTTTAACTTAAGCATAGCCCAAATATATTTAAGAATATGTCAGTACACCACTAGACTACCATTTATGTCTTGCTTGCCTTCCCCATGCCACTGCAGTGAGAAAATTGAAGAACAGAGCAGTCAGAATACACCTCATGCTAAAAATTGTTATGTTAGGTTGATTCCTATGGAAGTTAAAAGAGATAGTAAATTAAAGATGCCAAATCACTGGCTGAGGCAAGTCATACACACACTGAAGAGACTATAATACTAAATACATGTGATTATGGTTTTTCCATCACTGGGATGTAGCGTAAACTTGTGACTTTTGTCTCCTACTTTCTTTAAAGAACTATTTCATTGGCACAAGTACATAGAAATGTCAAGTCAGCTGGGGAACTGAAGGTATGCATTTACGCATGCTTCTAGGTTGAGGGTTGGAAGAAACAACAAAATAACCCCTTTTATTTCTGTGACATGCTCTGATTTTAACACTCATGTGATTCATTCTTCCATCTCTCAGACACTTGCCCTTAAGATAAATAGATCATCTAAATCTCTGATACTGTATCATGATCAGGTTTGAATTATCATATTTATCTTATTTGTCTGATTGACATTTCAAGGTCATTTTATCAAAACAAAGCACCCAACTAAACAGAAAAATAAACTTAAGAATCATAAATTAAGCCATAACACATTAAGTCACTTCTTACCTCTTCTTTCTTTTGTAACAGTAAAGAGAATTTTTTTTTTTTTTTTTTTTTTTTGGCTTATAAAAGGGCATTTGTGAAAACAAACAAAAATCAAAACAAAAAAAAATCAAATAGAATATTTCATTTAGTTATTAAAAACAACATAACAGAACACCTTGTTTTTTTTCTGAAAACAATCTAAGAATAGCCTAGACTTTAAACTGTTGCCATAGAAATATATTCCTGTATGCATTGTAGCCCCTTGCATGCCATTGCAAGAAGACTAAATGGAATTTTAGACACAAACTGATAAAATTTGAAATCAGTACCAATAGGTAATACATATTGTTTTGAGAAAAGCCTGCTGATGAATTTGCACAGGGAGACAAAATACCTTACTTTATTTAAATTATTGATTCTATTATGATATTTTTTAACTTTGTTGCAGTTGCACTGAACGTTTAACATGCTTGTAAACTAGGATGATGCAAACTGAAGAAGTATTTTTTGAGGGATCAGACTTTATCTGATAGAGAAGAAAAGGCTCTATGTAGCCTTTATTCAGGTAGAGAAGTCATTACATTCAAAAGGTGAACATTTCACAATTTCTTAAGCTGGTGGCAAAAGTCACTAGGGGAACATTAGGGCAGCAAGAAACCACAGTCTCTAGCCTCCATTACCTATGGAATGTTTTCTGGGTCTCCCAAATATAAAAGCTTCTTCCCAGTGACAGTTAGCTCTTAGTAAAGAGGCAAACTCTTTTCCTGTTTTGTATTTTCAAAAATTTTTTTTTTTCCAGTCTTGCCAGTTGCAAAGAAAATCTAAGCAGGATTTTGTGCAATAATTCAATGTAGTTGTTTGTTGTATTTTAATCAGTCAAAATAGTTTCCACTATATTTTTATTCAATTGTCGGCCAGAGGGAGCAGTCTTTGATGATTAGGAACATCAGCAATTTTTTTTTCTTTTTTTTTTTCTTTTTTTTTTAGAAAAGTTTAGACAATTTATTTGACTGCAACTTATTTCATGTGTTTGTGTAGTTCAGATTTACAGGATTGTGTGATTTGTGGCACAATAATTTCAGTGCAATGGGTAGGACTTTTGAGCTGGTTAATGTATGAATACCTCTTTTCTTGGGATTTGGGAACAAATCAGAAAGTGAAGAATTCATGGTTTGTATTCGTAAGTTACCATTGCCCTAAATTACCTAGATATTTATATAATGTTTAAAATGCTCTGACCTGTATTATCAGTATGGAGATGACTGATGAAAATTACAGGAATCTTCTTTGTTATCCTCACTTTTTCCCAGACATAGGAATATTAGTGTCAGAGAAAATGTAGACTAAAAATTCTGCAAGTACTCTGTTTTATTACATTCTATTTATTATGATTATGTCTATCAGTGGTAGTTTAATGCGTAAACTTGTAACATATGATATTTGAGATAATTGTCTGATACTTTCAGAAAAAGTTGTCATATTATCTCATGTTTGGGGAAATATAAATGAAATTAATCAGTATTACTTCTCCAAGATTAATTATTGCGTCAATTGATATATTATCTGCTGAGTGGTTTCATTTATTCAGTAGTTTCTGAATTAGTTTCTGTTTATACTTCTTAAATACATCCTTCAGTTTTGTGACAGAGGAGCAAAGTCAGTAGAAATTCACCTGAAGAAACAGAATTTTCCTATATGGACCACTTGAAAGTTGACTGTAAGTTCGCAATAAATGGAAGAATAGAGAGAAATAACTCATTTCAGAAATAGTGATTTGCCTCTAAGAGAACAAGTGCTTTAAGTGCCATTGTTTTCGCATTATTAGTGGGATAAAGTGTTATACCATTTGAATCAAAAAACATTGGTGGTGCCAGAAGTTTTTCTCCAACTTCCTCCTTTCCCATTATATAGTAATATTGATTCTCCTCAAAAGTTTCCAACTGAGTCACCATTAAAAAAAATAAAAATCTTAGCTGTTGATGTATTTTGTTGAAGTCATGACTGTTCAAACACACTGCTCAAGCTTAGGTCTCAAAGCAGATATGTCTAAGCATGTGTTGTCATGCTTAGTTTATATTATTGTTTCATTCCTGAATCACTTGGAAGTGAAGAGTTTAGCAAACAAAATATGTTAAGGTATTACTAAGGGAAAAATAAAAAGAATGGGAAAATATCTGTGTTTTCCTTTGAATGAGAGTTTAGATTGTAAAGGACGGCTGGGAAGTCATAGTGAAATCTATGCAAAACTGTGGGAAAGGTGGTGCAAATGAGTTACAAAGAAATTGAGAAGCAATATAGTCTGGTAGAAAAAAAAATATGGAATGTTATTTGTTTTGTAGATTGCTTTATGACTTATAGTGTAGGTGGTATTTATCTCACCTTGTCTGATATGCTTCACTGAGTTGCCTACGTATAAATTAGTAGTTTCCCTCAGAGGTCATGGAGTACCTTAGACATGTGCATGAGGCTGGTAGATACAACATAAGGCCTTGGGCTGATTCATATATTTCTGGAGTGGCAACTGAATCCTGGGTGGGGTATATTGGAGCGTATAAAGTAGGAGTAGCCACTCGTGGGAAGAAATGAGCTGAGCTGAGCTGAGCTGTGGAGGTATACTGAGAGGCTCATGACCTGGTTCATTTGGCTCACATAAGTCATTTGAAATACTTCAGTAGTTGATCTTTCTGCATGTTTCTGAAAGAAAAGACTCAAGGTTTGTAAAAGACAATCAACTGTTGACCACAAAAGACAATTTAAAGTATCATCAAAAGCCCTATGAATGGGCAAAGCAGTTACATTCTAAAAACAGTAATTCAGTTATACTCATCTGCACTGCAGATGATTAAATGAATGTTTGAATTAAATAAAATACAAAATTACTAAATACATATCACAAAATCAATACAAAATTAATGATATCAGAGATGGTTAATATGTTTATTTTTTTCATGTTATCACTTAAATTTATAGAGTGTTAATTGGATCAATTGTACTCCACATCTATTTTCTTATTTTCCATCAGAACAACCTTGCAGAGAAACACCTGGGGTTCCTGGTAGATGAAAAACTTAACATGAGCCAGCAGTGTGCTCTTGCAGCTTGGAAAGTGAATGGTTTCCTGGGCTCCATCAGAAGAGGGGTGGCCAGCAGGGACAGGGAGATGACTGCTCCTTTCTACTCTACCCTTATGAGGGCCCATCTGGAGTACTGTGTCCAGGTTTGAATCCCCCAGTACAAAAAAGACAGAGAGCTTTTGGAGAGGGTCCAGAGGAGAGCCACAAAATGATCAGGGGACTGCAGCACCTCCCCTATGAGGACAGGCAAAAGGAACTGTGCATATTCATCCTGGAGAAAAGAAGGCTGCAGGGTAACCTAACTGCAGCCTTTCAGTACCTAAGGGGAGTCTATAGACAGGAAGTGAGTCAACTCTTTGAAAGGGTAGATAATAGCAGGACAAGAAGAAATGGTTTTAAGTTTAGCGAGGAAAGATTTAGGTTGGATGTCAGGGGAAGTTCTTTACCAAGAGAGTGGTGAGGTGCTGGAACAGGCTGCCCAGAGACACTGTGGATGCCTCATCCCTGGAGGTTGTTCAAGGCCAGATTGGACAGGGTGCTGGGCAGCCTGGTCTAGTATTAAATGTGGAGGTTGGTGGCCCTGCCTGCTGCAGGGAGATAGGAGCTTGGTGATCCTTGAAGTCAAATCCAACCCAAGTCATTCTATGATTCTGTGATTCTGTGATAATCTTTGATTTTATTTTTGTCTTTTAAAATTACTAGCTCTTTGTCTTGGATTCTGTATTCTAATGGTTGCTTTTGGATGAGACAGACTCCTATTTCTCCTGGTGCCTTCAGAAATTGTTATATTACATAATAATTGCAATAGAAACATCATGAAGTAATAGAAGGCTCAGGAAACAAATATAAAACAAAAACAGGAACAGCAAAAAAACCTGAGAGTTATTACTGTTCCTGTAATAGTAAATAACTGGTTCTTGGGTCAAGCTTGAAATATAAATAAGGAATACAATACTCCAGGGTTATAGTCATTACTGAAGTCATTAAGAAGATTGCAGCAAGAGATAAATGCTTGCAATGGATGAGAAAATATAGCAGTAAGTATTTCAGAAACAAATTCTGAAAAGAAAGTGCTAAACTGCAAGTGGTTTTTCACAGGAGGTTTGTAATGAGAAAAATATAATTTAATTATGGACACACTGTAACAACCTATTCACATGAGATATCTTAAAAAGAATACAGATGCTAGGAAAGATTTAAGGGCAGGATCTAGAAGATGTGGGTAGACTCCAGAGTCCATTAGTCATATTGTAAGTTCCCCAGTACCCAGTCAGTATTGTGTAACAGGTACTCTGCAAATAATAGGAACTTTCAGGGAAAAGGGGTGAAACAGATTGGGTAGAAATGATAAGAATGAAACCATGAAACAGGTGGTTTTTTTTGTTTGTTTGTTTTTTCTTTTTCTTTTTTTTCCTCCCCTTCCCCCCCCCCCGCAATTATATCTTGGGAACTGAATGTTTCAAAACCAGTTACAGTGGCTATAAACATTGTTTTATCATGTGTTTTTGTGTCTTTATTGCTATTATCTACTCAAAATAAAATATTTCACCAATTCTCTGTTAAGGTAGGAAAGATTATGGTAGTTGAAAAATAAATGCAAGTAAAAAGATTTTTTGATTTTACCTCCTGCAGCATCCTTGTAGATAAGCATGGGAAGTGTGGGCTAGTGCTGGCAATGGTATCCATAATGCTTGGCTGGGGGACACCTCTAGACAACTGAAATACTGAGAATTTTCTAATTTTGGGGGGGAGTTCATTTTGACTATTTCTTAATCTTAGATCCCTATCAGAAATTGAGCTCTTCCTTATGGCACCTTGAATGCTAGTGAATATTAATATTAATAAGAGTAAAAATAATAAAGATATCGTTCTGGTTAAAAGATCCTCCTCTTTTTTTTTTTTTTTTTTTTTTTTTTTTTTTAATAAATTTTTTTTAATAAATACATTTAAAAAAAAAAAAAAAAAAAATTTAAATTTATTTTCCCTTTTATTTTTCTTTTTTTTTTTTTTTTTTTGCTTTTGACATTTCATACTGTAATTAATATATACACACTTCAATGTGTCAGTAACAAAGTAAGAACATGATTCACAGAGAAAAGATTGCAAAAATAAGAAAGAACAAGAAAAATTCACTAAATAGGTGATAGATCTGTAGACTTTCTGAAATTACTCAGGAAGAACAGCAGATTGAAAGGAGCTGCTGGCACTGACTAAAGATGCTCTGGGGAACAGGAGACATGTTTTTGGAAGGTCTGTCTATGAGTATGCTGTTATTAATCAAAAACAATCTTAACTAATTAAAATTATAGTATAAGAAAATAATCCTCAGGAACTAAATAAATTATATTTAGGATAATGATTAGACTGTTGGTTTGATTCTCATAACAAGGCAATATTAAAATTAAGCTGTGTAGAAAGTGGTTTTTACTGCATATTCATAAATAAGTGACATGTCCAAATATATCAATTACAGGCATATATATTGAATAAGACCCATTTTTGAAAGTATATTTCCAATCTCAATAATAAATACAGGGATGTCCATTATGTTATACAAATGAAAATTGAGAATGAAATAAATAGGGGAAAAAAAAATTCAAAATAGGATTCACACCTTAAAGGATAAGTTTTGGATACTAGTGTTACATCATCAACAGTGGTCAGGTGATGCTGCAATTTGACAGATGCTATCTGAAAGCATTACATTTCTGTTTATAAAACAACAAGCATTTGTAAATGTAAAAGTAAAAGCATTTAGCAGAGACTGCAAAATTTAAGATAATTATTCTCAAGGTGCCAATAGTACTGATATTAATGGAGCTTCGATCATGCCCAGCATGATGCAGAAGGAAATGGAAATTATCAACGTGTATGTTTAATCAAAACATACATTTTCTTGACTAAATGACATCTACGAATATGTACATAAAGTTCTCACTAGATTAGCAGATTTTCTTTGAAATGTTGGAGTTTACAAAGAAATTTTAAATCATTTTTTCCTACAGAGAGAATAATACCAGTTGCAAATCTCTGCTCTGCCTTGTTTGACATGGAATCAGTCTCAATTTTCCATGCAGGTCCAAATTGTCAAACAGTAATGGAGGAAAGAAAACTTAGAAAATATAATTGTCGTGTAAATTATTTTGTGTTGGACAGAGTATCCCATTCCTCTTTGGTTTTAATGAGATACTCCAGCTTGCTAAATTGATGGACAACTACTTAAGTGAACACAAGCACTGGAGATACAATCCATAACAGATAATCCAGAATGGATTATTTCTGTTCTTTTTTGGAGTTCTTCACTGGTGCTGTCCAAGGCAAAATTACTGCAGAGCAAACTAGCCTTCAGCAATCTGGACACAAGCCAGTTTGTATTTGGACTTTGAGCCTACGATTTTCACAGTCTCACAGAATTTGAGAGCTTGAAAGGACTTCTAGAGATCATCTAGTCCACCTCCTCTGCTAAGGTAGGTTTCCACAAGGGGGTTACACGAGAGAGCATCCTGACAGGTTTTGAATATCACCAGAGAAGACTCCACAGTCTCTCTGGACAGCCTGTTACAGTCTTCTGTCACCTACAAAGTAAATAATTTCTTTCTCATGTTCAGGTGGAACTTCCTGTATTGCAGTTTTGCATGTTGCCTCTTTTCCTTTTGCTGTGCAGCAACAAAAAGATCCCGGTCCCATTCTCTTGACTCCTGTCCTGTAATTTTTTTAAATGCATTGATAAGATGATCCCTCAGTCCAGGCTGAACAGTCACAAATCTCTCAGCCTTCCCATATAAGGAGATGGTCCAGTCCCCTAATAATCTCTGTAGCCCTCTGCTGGATTCTCTCCTGTAGCTCCGTCTCTTCTTTTGATGAGGGAACCCAGAGTACTGGGCACAGTACTCCAGATGTGGCTTCACCAGGGCAGAGTAGGGGGACAGGAGGACATCCCATGACCTGCTGTCTATTTTTATTGCATTCCAGGAAAACATTGGACTTTCTGATCACAAGGGCACACTGCTAGCTCATGGTCAACCTGTTTTTAACCACGACACCTAGATCATTCTCTGCAGAGCTCCTTTCCAGCAGATCTGCTCTTAACCTGTGCTGACATGTGCATTTATTCATCCCCAGGTGTAGAATGCTACACTTTCCCTTGTAGGACCTCATTAGCTTCCTCTCCACCAGACTCTACAGCCTCTCCAGGTCTTGGTGAAAGAAAGCATATTTTTCTGTTATGTCAGCCACTCCTCCCAGCTTTGTATCAGCAGACTTGCATGATAAATCCCTTCATCAAGGTCGTTGACGAAGTTATTGAAAAAGATTGGACCCAATACCAACCTCTTGGGACCGTCAACAACACTTTGCATAATTGATCATAACCTTCTGAGCTCTGCTGCTCAGCCAGTTCTCAATCTACATCACAGTCCAGTTCTCTACCTCTCACTTCCTAAGCTTACCTAGGAGGTTGCTTGACAGTGTCAAAAGTGTAGGTGAAGTCAGAGTACACAACATTCACTCTTTTCCCCTCATCTACCGAGCTATTCATGACAACCTGGAAGGCTACCAGATTGGTCAAGCACAATTTCCCCTGGGTGAATCCATGCTGACTGCTCCTCATATCCTTTTCTTCCACTTTCTTGGAGATGACATCCAAGATAAGTTGTTGCATCAATTTCCCAGTGACAGAGGTAAGACAGACTGACCTGTAGTTCCTGGGGTCTTCCTTGCCTTTTTTGAAGTCTGAAGTGACTTTGTCCTCCAGTCTTCAGGAAACTCTCCTATTCTCCATGAACTTTCATAGATGACACAGGATTGTTCAACAAACACTTCTGCTGCTTCCTCAGCACTCATGAGTGCATCCCTTCAGGGCCAATGGATTTGTGTGTGCTGAGTTTGCCCAGACAATCTTACCACATCCTCTAAGATGTATGCACCTAGTGCATCTATGTGGGTTCAGAATTTGGCCCAGATATTCACTAATGTTCTTAAAAGCTGGGAAGGTTTTTTGCTTGTTTTTATGGGTTTTGTTTGTTTTCTTCATTTTTACTTTAGGCTTGCTGGGATTTGAGTACATATTTCCTTCTCATATATACTGTGGGATGTCTTGAACTGCCTCTGATGCCCCTAATTTTGGCTTTTCCTGACATTCACTGACTGCTAAGAGGATGAGAATATACTGACAAAATGTTTGTTTAATTAAAATCTTAAAAAACAAAGACAAAACAACAGGAATTAATTTAGTTTGTCATGCTGCCTATCATTTTATATTAAAAATACTAGAATAGTTTAGCAGGATTAATTTAAGTTGCTGTAACTATGCCCAGCGTTATAATGTACAGCTGTTTTATACTTGGAATTAGATTTTAGATCTTAAATAATTTGAATTGTGCATGTTTAGATAATTTATAGTCTTCAAGGAATCCTAGGATACCTTAGATATCTGTACAGGCTTAAAATATTTTCTTTTCTGAAATGACAACTGGATTCCAGGCAAGATACTTTATAACACATTAAATGCTGTAGATGATTATACTAAGGCAACTTAAGTGTTCCCTGGCTGAATTGTAACAGCTGTACTGTGAGCACAAGAATTTAAACATCTCAGTCTGTAACCAAACTGCAGTTCCTAAAGTTGAGTAAGCTAAATCACAGCTAAGCTATTTAATTTTTATATTACTAAAGTTAAGCATGATGAATCACACACTAATGAATAATATACTCAGGATGGAACTTTTAATTAAAAATAGGAAAATATGCATAAAATAAGGTAGCCAAGGACTGTTCTTCAAAAATCCTTTTTTTTTTTTTTTTTTTTTTCCTTGCCAAATCACAATTTATTATGAGCAAAATGAAATATTGCAGAGTCATGTTATTGGTGGTCTTTGGTGATCTTTATTGCAGCCTGAAGATACAGATATATATTTGCTTATAAAAGAAAATGACAGCAAGAACGATAAAATGAGGCTTTTTAAAAAGACTTTTATTTTATTGTTATTTCTGCAGGAATGTCTTAGTTTTGTCTCCAGAAGAATAATTAACAAATAATTTATGTAATAAATAATAATAATAATGTAATAATTTATGTAATAATTTATGTAATATTGCCCTAGATTAATAGGGGGAAGTCTTCCTTATTTTACTAAATTAAGTCCAAATGAACAAAATACATGAATCCATAAAAGATGAAAGTTGAAATAGCTATGCCCTATCTCCTTCCTTCTCAGAAAACTTGGCTGAACAGTTAGTAGTAACTGAAAATTATCAACCATGAACTTCTTTGGTCTCTAAATTTGTAGAATGAGTCTATTTTAGGTAGAATCTATAGTGCACAGACATCAATATAACCACAACTGACACAATCTAACAAGTCAGATTGACCATATATATGTTTTGGTTTTTTTTTTTTTTTTTTTTTTTTTCCTCTTTTCCGTGATACACAGATTTTGACAAAAAATCTAAGTTTTCAGAAATCAATTTTCAGAAATCAGTTGTGGCAAGATTTTCTTAGACCATAGATTATATCTGTGACATCAGATTGGTAGATGTGTCTATTAAGGTTTTTTGTTTGTCATTAAGTTCTGTTTGTTTGTTTGTCATTAAGTTCTGAAGCTGAGTTTTAGGAGAGTCATTCCGCTGCTTTTTCACATTTTCCTCTTACCGAGCTAGGCACCTTTGGCTTTCTGCATAACCAGTAGAGATCTTTATGTGAACTTTGAAGTTTCAACACAGCATTTTGGAATGCTAAGAACAGTTCAACTGCAGACTAAGACACTAAATTATGTGACTAAATATTGGCATATGGATGTGAATTAGTTCTTTAAACTCTCATCAAAGTCAGTGAAGGGCTAATTATTACACTCGGAGAATAGGAAAAGGTGCAACTCAATTTAAATATACATTTAACACGAAATTCATTTTTAAAACATAATTTTTGTTTCCAGACATATTGCATCTGACCTCTATTTGACACTCTAGAAGGCTGAAAATCTTTAGTAAGTTTTGAGCCCCATTAGTGTCCTGGATGTATGAGATACTCCAAGGCATCTCCAATGGTCATTTACATGTTAGCAAAGATCATGTTCTTAATTGAATGTATCTGGAACTTACATACTTTATTCACCTTGGGACAACTATTTTTGGAAATCTTAATCTTAAAATAAACCCTGTCCATATTTAGAAAGAAATAAACGTGTTTTAAAAGTTTTAGTTCTTGCCATTGACTCTAGCAAGAATCTAGGGCACCTTGTCTAAATATATCTGTAAATATAGACAGCTGCATTTCCTCAAATTAATTCCACACTTTTAGTTTTTCATACTCCTTTGCTGTAAAATGGCATAGTTTCATTGATCTTGCAGAACAGAGGATTTAACGTCTTGTCTCTGCCTCGTATCCTTGCCCAACTGTCAGCACATCGAGAAAACACTGGCCCCACACTGAGCTCCCAGGACCCAGAGGCACCTTGCATCCCATCTGTGAGTCTGATTCTGTAAACACAGGTTCCCACTGAACACTGACATATTTGGTCCCAATATTATGCCTTGTTTTTCTGGGGTTATGTTGCTAAAACATGGAAGTTTTAGCTCTTAATCTCTTGTAGACATTAAGAATGTAAATGATAGTATGAAAATATGTGTAATCGTTTCCTATCTCAGGAATAACTCCTATTTGCAGGAATACCATGTCAATTACAAATAAATGTTTTCTTCCTTTAATTCATTAATATTGCATTTATTTTACAAAGTTACTACCACATATAATTCCAAGGAAAAATATTTGCTTTCCTTCTGAAAATAATTTTGAATCTGTGAGAAGGTTTACTGGAGATCTTGACAGATTAGAACATGAATTGTTGAGGAGTCAAAACTAATTAGGAAGTTCCTTTGCATGGTTCAGAACCAAAGTGTAAAATTCATTTTCAACTTAAAGTCAATAGAATTATTTTTTGGATTTATAGTAATTAACTATGTGGCTTGTTATTCTCACTCTGATTTAAAAGATTACAGAGAACAACATCAAAGTGAGAAAGAATAAATCTAAATTACTCAGTTTCGGAACCACAAGTAATAATTCTAAATCTAATAATCATTGTCATCAGGCTTCTGTCTCTCTTGAAAAAGGTTGTACATAAAATCCATGCATAATTCATAGAAAATGATTTAGAAAAAAAAACAAAAAACAAAAAAAAACTTCCCCAAAGTCTGTAGTGGAAGAGAATTCTCATTTGAAGAGAAGTCTGAGGAGGGTGAAGTAGAATGAGAAATTTCATGCTTTATTTTTCACTACATTAGGCAGCCAGTGTGTGACAAACAAAAACAGATCAAGTTTTCATTTCTAACTGACTCTGATTCCTTATAAATTATGCATATAAACACAATTCAGTAAGCAAGTTTTAATCATTTCTGTAATAATATAGTACTTCAGACTAGGTATTGTACATGACAATCATGTTCGACACCACAATCTCTTGCTCATCGGGTTCACTGTGTTACTAAATTTCACTGAATTGCCCTACAGAATGGTGAAAAAAGTCCATTAACTTTTTTTTTTTTTTTTTTTCACTATTTAAAAAGTTTGAATTCTGTCATATAATTAATATACCAAACTATCACTAAATGATCAAATAGGTCTTGGAAAAGCTGCTTGATTTGACTGCAGTATTTCAGTAATTTTCCAGTATTTTAAAATCATCACATGGAAAATCAATTACAATATGTAGATAAGTCTTCAAAATACGAAGGAATAATTTTGCCTTTTCAATTCGACAGAAATTATGATAATAATGCATTTATTAATGCATTAGTCATGGTGTAAAACCTGTAGCTGCCTTACAAAATATAAATACTTGTTTTGTGCTCCAAGGTTGTGCTGTTTCTAAACTTTCAGACCACATGCATAGCCAAGACCAAAATAAAAGCGATCTTACATCTTAATAAGAAAAAGGCAAATATGTAGTGTTATAACTAGTTTTACAAATAAATACATATGTAAGTAAATAAAAATAAATAAATAAATAAAAATTGGTTTGGTCATATTAAAATCATGCTCTTGTATGTCTTGTAAATCTAAAAATTCCATGTGTTCAGTGCAAACATTACAGTAATTGTGTAATACATATATCTAGTACTATTTAAGATACCATATGATATCTGAGAAAACTGTATGGAGATGATAAACGTGACACAGGACATTTAAGAACCTTCTAGGGGGACAGCTGTAGACCAGATACCATGTTCTAAGACTCGTAAAATGTTGCTGACATCTCTATTAAGGCAAATAAATGAGAAAGGCAAAGTTGATCAATGACACTAATACTGGTTTACTCAAGATTCCTACACAAAACTTATCTTAATCAGTTAGAAAGTTACACTGCAATATTTTTGTCTTATTTTTAGTGAATTGCTTAGTTTTTGCTTCCAGCTAAACTGCATACAGGAGTTTTCATTCCTACTTAGGTAGCCTAAATTACATAAGAATTTCAATTATCTTCTTCTTTTGAGTCTTTCAACCTGTAGAACACAGGCTTTACTTTGAAAACTTCTAAAAAGTAACACTTTCCTTATTAGTTTACCAAGGCACGTCTCTTACACATACAGACACACATATATAATAAAAATGAAAATAAGAGTGAATAGAATCACAGAATCACAGAATCACAGAATTGTAGGGGTTGGAAGGGACCTCCAGAGATCATCGTGTCCAACCCCCCTGCCAAAGCAGGTTCCCTACAGCAGTATCACCAAGGTTGGAAAAGACCTTCCAGTCCAAGATCATCCAGTCCAACCATCCACCTATCACCAATAGTTCTCTCTAAACCATGTCCCTCAACACAAAATCCAAATGTTCCTTGAACACCTCCAGAGTCAGTAACTCCACCTCCCTGGGCAGCCCTCTCCAGTGCCTGGCCACTCTTTCAGAAAAGTAGTATTTCCTGATGTCCAGCCTAAATCTCCCCTCTAGTTCTATCACTATTCACATTCTCTCTATCACATTCTCTCTACTCTATCACTAGTTACTCGAGAGATGAGGCCAATCCCCACCTTACTGCAATCTCCCTTCAGGTAGTGATAGAGAGCAATAAAGTCTCCCCTGAGCCTCCTCTTCTCCAGACTGAACAACCTCAGATCCTTCAGTAGCTCATTATAAGGCCTGTGCTCCAGACCCCTCACCAGCCTTGTTGCCCTCCTTTGAACCCACTCCAGGGCCTCAATGTCTTTCTTGCAGTGAGGGGCCCAAAACTGGACACAGTACTTGAGATGCAGCCTCACCAGAGCTGAGTACAGGGGACAATCACTTCCCTATTACTGCTGGCAACGCTGTTCCTGATGCAAGCCAAGATGCCATTGGCCTTCTTGGCCACCTGGACACACTGCTGGCTCATGTTCAGCAGAGCATCAATCAATACCCCCATTTCTTCTAAGAATAACATTATTATTTAAAACAATAACAACGAATAACATTATTTACAACAAAATACTTATGTTTCTCTAACCAAAATAAAAGAATGAGATCTCAAAAATATTTTTTTTTTCTTTGTAGAAATATACAAGCCATCTAGAAAAAAAAAATCTTAGAAGTTTATGTAGTTTTAAAATTCACCATGAGGTATTAAAGTAAGTGAAAGACTCTAGCCAATTTTATAAAACCTTGGGCTGAGTTCTAATGTCTAATAAATTATGGCAGCTATCAAGTGCATATAAACTAAAAATAGAAATATTTAGAATTATTTCTGTGGTTAGTATAAAGTGAGAAAGGTATTAATAAAGACTGTTGGTATGTGTGAGATCTTAAATAAGCATAAATGTCTAACACTATGTTGAATCAATCAATGACCAAGCATTTAAAAGAAACGTTACAATTTTGTGTTAAATTAAATTGCATGCATGAAAATAACTTTCTTTTTTTTTTAAAAAAAAAATCAGCTTATTTTACTTTCACTGAAATTGCCTTCATCTGGAGAGATTAAATGCTTTTGAATATTAAGTTCCAGTCACAAATAGACACAGAAAAGTGTTACATTAAGCAGTCAAGTTTGAAAAAGATGGCTTTTTGTTTACAGTATTACCTATATACTATTTATATTGTACTTTTTTTTTTTTTTTACTGACTGCAGGATTTTTTTTTTTTTTGCCTTCCATTAAAATATTATCTAATATTCCTAGTGAATTTTTGTTTACACTAAATATTTTTTCAAGATGAAGTATATTGAATATTCTGTTGAATTATTTCTATGCTTCCTTTTTCAGACTATTCATTTATAAGCTAGATTTGCCATATTTCGGTGCACTCTTATGTCTTAGATATTTTTCTGTGTAGTGTGTACTTTCTGTAGTATAATATAACAGTACTTAGTGTTTTTATACACTGCTTTATCTGTCTAGAGATAGTTTTAGTGATATGCATAAAAAAGTCATTACCAGCAGAGGTAAAACCTTACAAAATTTGTTTCCAACAGGAACTATTTCAGACAGAAAAAAAAGTAAATAAATCAAATATCAGTAAAACATCTGAAAAAAAATGTGACTTTGAAAGCCAGCTTCTATCTTTATTCTGAATCCTTTCAACTGCGTATACTGTGTGACATTTCAAACTGTTTAGTGTGAACTTGAGTATTCCTACAGAGGCAAATGAAAATTCTCCTTATAAGAAAATACTGAAAGACAAAGTGGAGTGAATCTCACTCATTCACCATCTTCGTGAAATACAGTGAATCCAACAGAGTGGATCTTATTTAATTCCATGTATTCAGAATCAGTTCCTAAATTTGTACAAGTAAATATTGAAATAGTTATTTTACTTGACTGGAAAGCAAGGTCTCATCAATATGTTTTGGCATATCATGAATTTTCCAGTTAGAAATAATAAATACTTTCAGCCTGTGACATGCCTTATTATATCACAGAAATTAGGGATCAGAAGACAAGCAGTTATAGTCACCTATTCAAATCATCTACACTTTTCTACTGATGTATAAATCAACAACAACAACAACAAAAAGGATTATTAAAAAGGAATTTTTAGCTATTTATACAAGGATAAATATTTCAAGCTTTTGCTTATATTGTTGAATTTGAGAATGAGTAACAAGGTTATAGAGTTTTGGAAGGTTTTTATCAAATGAGTAGGATTTGTAGCACAGGAAACTGGGAAGAGGGGAAAAGGAAAGGGTGTAGAAGGAAGAGAATGATTTTTATTAATTCAACATGAGTATGCAGTGTGAAATTTCTACAGTGTTGCAAACTTAACTATAAAAATTGAGAATTTACAAGACAGCATCTCACTATCTACCTATCCTATATATGTATCTATTGCCGTTCTTTAGACATCTGTAGATGTGATGAGCAAGTAATTCTATTACCATGAATTGCTTGATACAATGGTCTGAAGTACTATGGAATGGCAGGTTAGTTATTCAAAGAGATGTTAGAACTTCTTCATGTGAACGGGTGGTATGTCAAAAAATGCAGCCATGTTGATTCTTATAATTAAATAAAACCGTTCTCTAGGCACCACTCTAGTCATGAATAAATGAAGCAAAGAAGTTATTAGAAAAAGTAGAATTTCATTTTTGTTAGACACATGTACTTCACTTTGTAGTGAGAGTATTTGAAACAATAGGGTGCTTCTAAATAAAAGTGATAATTCTGGAGTTTGGATAATTTAGTTTACATAGATGTCTAACATTTAATATTGTTTTCAAAGTTTCCACAAGATAATAGTCTTTGTTCTTCTCTAACAGCAAGATTTTTTCCTGGAAAACTTTTCCCTAGGCTAAAACTAAGCATATGTCTCACTGCTAAGCAAAAGCTTTAACACAGAGAGGTATTTATTTTCAGTTTAACAAATCTGCAAACATAAGAGAAAATTGTGCTTTCAGAAAGATTTCTGAATTCGGTTAACCAAAGAGTTTCATTTTATAATCAGATTACAAATTATACTGCTGATTAATCTGCAGTGTGGCTTAATCCTTTTCATTATATTATTAAAAAGCAAAATATGTCTTACATCCTCAGAAAAAGCACTGCAAGAGTTTTTAGCACAGAGGCTCAGTATGATCATGTATATTCTCCTATCTATATCCACAAGTTAATACCTTGATCTTGCAATAAATATCATGCAGGCAGAACATGACTTTTAATACCCCTATGCAACTGAAAATATGTCATTGAGGAGTTATTTTAAAGACAAGTACTTTATTTGACTCTATTTACCACAGAGAAAATAAGGAAAAGAAAATACAAAAAGGAAAAAAGGAAAAAAGCACAGCCAAGAACACTTAATACAGGTAGATGTTTGTTTGTTTGTTTGTGTGTTTGTTCGTTAATTTTTTTAGACAGAAAAGACTGTCAAGAAGAAACATGAGTTTCTAGATGTTTTAATTAGGATTTGAGCTATTAAGTTAGGAAAAAAATACTCCTGTCCTTCTCATTCTTCTTTCCCATTTTCTGTTTCTTCTTTCTCATTCCTGGTTACTGCAAAACTGAAAACTCAGCAAAATGAATAATGAAATTATTTAGCTAATATTTGGTCATAAGTTGTTTTATAGTTGTAATTATTACCTTTTAAATAAGCTATCTGTATTTGTGCTTGAACTGATATTTTATTACCGGTGTCAAAATTGAAATTAACATAGTAATAAGAAAGCTAAAATTGTTATAGAATTATTACTTTAAAAATCAAATAACATCTGTGTCTTTCTGGCTACTTGATGCCTCTCTTTAGTAAGCTTCATGGTAAAGCTGTTGAAACTTTAGAGTTGAATATGAATATGGAATATATCAGTAAGTATGTTGATTTCCAGAAAAATCCATGCAAAACTTTTCTCAGTCTAATCAGATCTCTTTCGGAAAATTGTGACACATTGTAATATTTACAATATCTTCATTTATATTTACACTTGCATCAAGCAATTGAACCTCTTTTTTTTTTTTTTTTTTTTTTTTTTTTTTAATACCTCTGCTGGGAGGACACTCAAGTAGAGATTCATTTTCAATTTTCCTACAGCATGAGAAAAATAATCTACATGTTGTTCTTAAATCCGTAGTATTTATTTCTGGGTCAAAAACAAAGCCTTTTTTAAAGTTTTTTTTTGTTGTTGCTTTTTTTTTCTGCTTTTTTTTTTTTTTTTTTTTTTTTTTTTTTTTTTTTTTTTTTACTAACGAGAATGTATTTCAGCTGCACATATTTAAACATGTAGACCTATTTCCAGATCTTTTAATGAGCTATCATGAAAAAATTTGATTTTTTTTTTAATCTCTGTATGGTTTTGCTGCTTTTTCTGTAAACAGCAAAAAGTTAGCATTCACTGCTCTTATTACTGAATATAGAGCTTCAAATCATTAGAAGAATAGAGTGAAAAGCCTGCAGGTACTTTTCCTGTTGTCAGGACATTTTCATGTTTGGGGTAAAGTACCTACATACTGTTTCTTACAGATAATACAAGAAATTTTATTCCATTTTATATTCAGTGTACTCAAGAATACTTAACTCAGAACAATTGCTACTAATGACAGAGTCATTTTGATGACAGAAATATTATTATTATTGTTGTTAATTATTAATATTATGATAATTGCCCTAGACAAGCACTCATTCTATTCATTTGAACTCTGTCAGCATATGCATTAGAAAACTAAAATCATTGTCAGATACAACTATGTGCTTAAAAAAATCCATGAATAAATATGAATTGATTTATGTACAAATGAAAGCTTTTTGGCGATGTTTACCATGAAAATCAAAACAAAGGATACAGTGATACAAATACCTGAACAGAAGTGAATGGATAGGAGAAAATTTTTGAAACTACTTTTGCAATTTTAGGACAAATAGAATTTACAGTATCTATAGTCTATTAAATTTGTACTTTAGTATTCACTTCCTTACTGTTAGCATCTATACAATAATTACAATTAACTATCCTTGGATAATATAATGAGTTGCCACTAAGAGAATGTTGCACATTACTGCTAAAGGAAAGAAAAAAAAAAGTATAAAAGCACTGTTGAATCTGAAGTTCAGGAAGATGAAGAAATTAATTTGAATTGCATAATAATCATGTTGAAAAATAGCAGTATAACCCACAATTTAGTGTGTAATTGTTCTACCCCATGAACTAAGACTAGCAAATATGAGGAGAAATGAGGTGTAAAATAAAAATGTTAAAATTTGTTATTGATCCCATATAAAAGCAGCTGAACGTGAGTGCTATTTGACAAAAGTAAAAACACAGCCAGCAATATAATATACACTATTAGAATAAGATGGATTACATGGTGTATTCGAGTATGCGTATGACGCTTTGAAGTGATTACAGCTATTAGTTTGGATCTATCTGAAATTAATTTTAAATAATCATCTTTTATATAATATATAAATTCTGAAAAATAAACACGAAAAGAATTTCAGATAAAATTGAATGTGCTTTATGTTATCATTAAAAAAAAAATAATAATCCACAAAATTGTCAAAAGCATAGCCTGCTTTTGTAACAAGCTCTTCTATCATATTTGATTGCATATAAGTGGAATCTCTGACTTTTAATCTTTTTCACTATATTTAAATTCAAATATATTTGTGAAATATTTTCTTCTTTGTGAACACAGCAGTTAGGCAACTGCTAAATGCTAAAATAACCATTAAGCAATTGTTATTTAACTTGATGCAGTTACTTAACTGAGAGCTTACTTCAGCATTCAGCATACAAGAATGTTTTAAAATTTACTGCTAATATAGGCAGTAAAGATTTCACATAATTTAAATATCATTTATCGATTTGAGAACATTAAGTATATTTAATTTTTACATATATTTATATATATTTGAAGTGCAAATATATAAAATACATGTTTGAATATCTGGCTCCTACTATTCTGTGAAGAAATAGAAGATGCTAGATGACAATGTTTTCTTTAATATAGAAAACGCATCTGAATGTCATTATGCACTGGAGTATTTCTAGTACTGAGGAAATGTAAGATACCTATCAAAGCATTGTCTACTCCGAATCTGTTCGTCTAGGCTTTAAAGGTCACTGAAAATGACTGAAGTTAGCATGTGAGCTGCTAACATAAACCTGAAGTCTGAATTCTGAAATTTGATATTTTGTTGAATAGCACAGTTAATGTCTCTGTCCATTTTGGGGATGCTTTCCTCTTGTTAGACATTTGTCTCAGTAGGATCACTCTTCAAACTATAGTAAGAGATGCATACGAGGATATCTAAATGCTCTGAAAGTAGTGCTTCCTATTATTTCCATGGAAACTACAACAGGTGCAAAGTACATAATAACATAGTTAATGGAGAAGGTTCTCCGCTACAAAAGGTCATTTTTCAACATAGCCACCATCATTAGCTATGCACTTTTGCCAGCAATGAAAAAGAGCCTGCATGCCATGCTCATAAAATTCTGCACCAGTGGAGATGACCCTCTTTTTCATAGCTTACATGACAGTGTCCTTGCTGAAACACAGCACCCACTGCATCTCTGTACTAACATTCACTGTTTTGTCTCCATAAACATTCAGGAAGCCTCGATGGATGTAAATGGGTGTGATTTTTTCTACATGGTGGAATTCAGTGACACACTTTTGCTTCATGCTTTTGTATGCATTTCCATGTCTGATGCCATTTTGTCAAAGTGTCCTTTTGCCATCATCTGGTACTCAGCAACAAAATGTAAAGGAACAGAGGTTCAACCTCTATTGCCATACCACCAATAGTTTGCCTCTGATGTCATGGAACAAGATAATAAAACAGAAGGCATTACTTTTGGAGCAGCCCTTGTATGTACTGTGCTTACAATTTTTTTGCTTGTTTGTTTATTTAGATTTTTTTTTGCTTTAGAAATTGGAAACTTGGAATTATTGATTACAATTTGCAAGAATTCAAGCTCGTATTTTACAGCTTGAACAATATAGTTGTCTATTTCTCTATCACTTTGTGGATGACTGTTTATGAGAATGAAAAACTGAGTCACATGGTGATTAATGCACACGAATCTGATGCATGGAATATTGTGGAAGAAAAAAAAAAAAAAAAAAAAAAAAAGGCTTCCAGTCACTAATCCCTCTAGTCATGGGATTAAAAACCACAGAGGAAAGAGGAATTAGCAATGAAGACTTCTACTTGCCAGACATCATCATCTCTGTGTTTTGATGAAAACAACACATGGTTTTTCTTGCTTTCCATTTCTATTCTACAGTTAACAAATGAGGCTTCTGATACGGGCCAGTTTGAAATTCAATATCCTAGGTGGAATATTGAAGCATGTTGATTTATCAGCCGAAATAAATAGAACACACTGTGAAAAGTAAGTGCTTTTCAAATTGGGAAGCTAGCAAAATGAGAACTTCATGGACTATTTGTTTCAACCTAAACACCTAAATATATCCACATCCAGCAGGATCAAATGCAGGCAGGTTCAGTTCATCTTTGTGGATTTTAGCTCTATTATAGCTATAAGATCTGCTTTGTAACACATTATGCAAACAAATACAATGGTTTTCTCTGAAAGATAAAATAAAAAGTGAAAATTTCAAAGCCTTCTCCTAGATTTCTGTGAGATTTTAAAATGCCAGATACATTCATCTACAAACATGACTTCAGAAAACAAGATGATTGGGTCTTTGACTCTATTTTCCCATTTAATATGTCATTATAATACATGAAATGTGAAATAAAATCTTTCCATGCTATTCAAAATGAAGTCACTGAAAGTGCTTAACTTTCTGTTGCAATGAAAACTTAAAATTTTAATTCTTCACTGATAAAATGATTTTGTGAAGCCACATTTTGAAAGCAAAAGCACACATTTGTTAAGGAATATTTTTTTATTCTAATCTTAAAGATATCCTAAAAGCATTTATCACTGATGTCACTCTGAGACACACATATAGAGTTAAGGAAGAAAAGACCCTCATTATTTACGAAGTCCTGTATTTAAGTAATTTTTTTCAAAACTTGGGTACTACTGTAAGCCTTGATGCATACAGATAAATATTATTTAACTATGCACCTTTTTATTTAAAAAGATTAAACTCATATCTGAGTTTTGCTTGCTAATGAATTAAATTATTATAGCCTGCATCTCTGTGATTTCTTTTTTTTTTTTCCTGAATATAGTGAAAGTGATGTTTCACAGCTTCCTGTTAATGAATTCCTCTTTATTTTCTATTTGTTTCTATTTCTCAATGTCTGCATTTATTTTACTTATTTCTTCTTTTGTTTCTCTTATTCTCTGTGATATAGAGTTAAGATTTTTTTTTGCTGTTGACTTTATGTATTGCAAGTGATATAACGATTTCCTGTTTCCAAATTGCATTCATAATTTTTAAAATTATTTATTTAATTTTATTTTAATCCACAGTGCACATTTAATGACATTAAATTTTATACACATATATTTGTGCATTTGTATGTATAAAATACCAGGATAACATGCCCGATAGTTTCTGAAAGATGTCTGATTTTTTGACAATAGTTGCTTGAAATTAACTCACTAGGTTATAGCCTATTGCATGATGTTGTGATATGGAATATTGATAAAACCAGGACAGTTTTATATAAACATTTCTCAGTTCTCCTCAGTTTTTCTTGAGTGTTCATATAACTAACAGTAGGATGTCACTGCTATCAGGAACCTTTATTATTCTCTTGCTACTCATACCTTGGAGGAGCAACTGTGAGACTCCCAGACATCATTCAGTTTTCCTGACATTAAAGCATCCCACTCAGATGAGTAAAATATGCCATGCATTCACCCACAGCACTATTTGAACTTCTTGTATAGAAATATGTGATTCCTATTTGACTGTCAAAACTGTACAGCTTAAATTTGTATCACATAGATATTAATTCAGATTAATTCACTTTACATTTTGGTTTTAATTACTATTGTAATTTTAAAAAAAGTTTCCCCTCAGAATACTTACCTTTTTTCACTCTCCAGTCTGCCAGAATACATCTTATCTCTCCCTGAATATTTTTTTGAACCTAGTTGCCTAAGAATAGGCCCCTTCAAACCGGATTAAGGTATTAAAGAAAACAGCCTGATTTTCTGTGATGGTGATATTAATGGAGACTGGAAACACATCTCTCTCAGTAATGCAAGTCTTTTCTATGCTTTTTATTTATTGTCATGACACAGAATTATTCATGTATTAAATTTATCTTATAACTTCTAAAATCAAGCCCAATGATTTGAAAATAATTCCTTTCTTGTTTAGTTTGGAGATAGAGCAACTTCAAAAAGCCAAAATGTCTGTTTGAAAGTTGAAGTTATCCACCTTCTTCCTTTTCTTTCAACTTCTTCTTTCCTTCTTTCACATTCATGAATTATTAATTTTTTCATTCTGCAACTTGCACATCCCCTCTCTGACCACCTGCCTTTTCTCATGTCGGTTCAGTAGTTTCAAAAGCAGGACGCCTAAACAGCTCGTACCATGTACTCGTTCTGCTTCACTAAGAACAAAGTTACTCAAAGTTTATGTTAAGAAATGAGCAGATGATTCAATAGAAGTGTTGACAGATCTTTAAGCACCTCTTGAGGGCCCAAGGAGCTCATGGCACCATATAAATTTTAATTATATGAAAGCATGGCATATCATATATGTTTCAAATGACCCCAATGAAGTGCTGTTTTAATGCAAAAACCTTATAACCACTTAACGCTCCCACAGCAATGCTTAAAAGACATGAAAGGGCTCTGTCATGTTGTTGCTGATTTATGTATGTTTTCGCTATTAATATTGACTTAATTCTTGAACACAATTAAAAAAAGAGAGAGAAAAAAACAACAAACAAACAAACAAACAAAACAGCTACCTTGTCAGACAGACATACTGCACACTCATACACGTACACCCACAGAAATACTTACAGCATATAAGTTGGAAAACATTCTCTGCTCTAAGATACAGACTTCAAGAATTGTATAACATTGATTTAGTTGTTATTTTCTTTTTCTGCATCCGTGACAGCAGTTAAAAGACATTTTGGTTTAACAATCATCACATGTGGCAGAGAGCTCTACAGGTCATCATCTGCTGGCTCTGCAAAACACCATATTGGGGTAACATACATGAACCTGTTGCTAATGTATATATAATTTTGATAGAAACATAGCAACAGGAACATATATAGCAGAATATTGGTCTGTTTTGTCAATCTCACAAATTTTCAAAATGGTCAGGCATAATTTATAGATCTTTAAAGACAGAACAATTTTATGAATATCTAACATTACTTACATTGCATAATAAAGAACTTCACAGTTTGATTTACATATACCACTAATGAATGTTTAGACCAGAAATTTTAGTATAGCATCAGAAATTAACGGCATAAAGAATAGTGTATTTTCACAAACTACAATCTGATTTACTCGTATATGATATAAACTTAAAGCATGGTTCAAAAAAAGTTCTGTACCTATTAAGAAAACATTTTACTCTCGTTAATTAACAATATTTAAAGTGTCATCAAAATTTTGAAGCATTAAGTTATTAGTTTTTTAAATAATCATAAATGGTAAGTACTTCTATAGGTATAAATCATTATAAATCCAGAATGGGTCTGTCTCTCCCTGTTACTGAAAAGGAAACCTATCAAGTTTACAGAGGATATTTGCAGATGAGTCTTCAGTGTAATACTTCCATTAAATAAAATCAACAAAAAACTTCTAAGTTCTTCAATATCTACATGCTATGAAGGTAATTCTACATTTTGTCAGGTGAGACTTAATATTTAAAACAAAAACTGATCATATGAAGTTACACTAAGCAGTAATTAAATTAACCCTGTGACTGCGCTGAAATGTATTTGAAGCGATCACATAACTTCTCTGGGTTCATAGCTGTCAGTATAGAGACTTCCAGAGGAGGAGAATAGTGACACCTTCCAAAGCTGTTCCAGACAAATTTACAAGACTATGTTGCTATTCTCCCTTGCAGATGCCACCTGTCATATATGTTATGAAGACTGCCAGCCAAAAAATTCTGCAAGATTTTTTTTCCTAAGGTGCACATATTTCTAAATTGGAAATGTTCATGGAAATTTTTTACTCACAAACTTGAAAACTCTCTGGTCCAATTTCACATTTTCTAAGAAGTTCCCTAGGATATTGCCCGTGGTTTACGGCCTGGTTTGGTCTGGTTCTGTGACCAGCATGGCAGAGGGATTTCACAAAATCTGTGCCTCCAGAAAAAGGGAACAGGGGGCCCCGAAATAATTAAAAACAGCGGCAACGATCTGAGGAGAAATGAACTAATTTACTAAATATATTATCAGAATGCAAGATAACACACCATAATACAATATAATTAGAATTGAAACTAATAAATCAAATATAATGAGAGAATGTCTGAAAGGTAGATAGGCCTCACCATAACACTGACGTGAGATGCGCAGTCCAGTTGAGCAGCAGGGAGATGGGAGAAGAGCAGACGAAGAAGAGCGCATCAGATGATCTTGACAGGAGTTATATCTTCTCTCTGACCACTAAGCCCCCCGGGGGAATGTAGTTCTCTTCCAGACAGGTACTCAGAACTTGAGCATTAACAGTTAAACTCCCAATGCACTACATGATGTTTTGATGTGGAATACTGATAACCAAAAATCATAAAACCATGACAAAAAAAAATTTTAAAAGTTTCTGTTTTCTAGAAATACCACAGACAAATGGAAACTATGCTGAGTGAAGATAGCACAGGAACAAAAAGTCATGCATGGCTGAAACTGAAGTCAATTCCATTTAATACATAATACATTGAAGACATTTTTCAAAAGGTATTCATTCTGTTAATTCTGTAGTGTTGCTAGGGTCCATAGGACTTTGCATCTTCCTGCATATGTTCTAGGCACATTAGCAAATATTACCTGCAGTTTTACCTTATGCAGCCAGATGCCACAGTACTGTGCCATTTTCATGAATCCCAGAAATTGCTACAAAGTGCTTGTGTGAATTGTCTCTTCTTTCTTTAGCCGAGAATGATCCTTTATATCCTATAAAACAATAGTTGGAAAACAAAAATCTCTACTGATGATGAGAAATTCAGATGGGTAAATCAGAATATTTTTGCCATTTTCACATTTATATGATCTGTAATTTCATTTTCTGAACCAGAATCAAGACAATGTAGAAATGTATGTATAGAGAGATAACATGTATACACCTATCTGTACAAGTACGTAGGTAGATAAGCACAGATAGATGCATAGATAGAAACATAAAAAGGAAGATAAATAGACAGGGAGGCATTCCTTCCATATGTTGTGTACATGTCTGTTTACATGCAAGCATAAAAACAGAAAAAAAAGTGAATAGTTTAATGCCAGCATTGGAGAACAGGGTCTTTAGATTTAGGACTTAAGAATTTTTAAATTTCAGGAGATAACCTTTGCACTGATAATTTAATTTTCAACAATTACCATGAAAATACTTTTTTCCAAAATATATGTCTTTCTACTCTACTGCGATTATTTTCTATATTCTACATAGTTTCTACTCTGCAGGATTCAGAGGTGTCATTTCAAAAACTGTCAGCATTGGTGGGCAGGTGGAGTGTGATCTTTAAAATAAGGAAGAACAGAAATTGTTTTATTTTTTCTTTATTTTTCGTTAAAAACAAAATAAGAAATGAAGAAAACTAATACATAGCCACCAACAGCAAAACTTCCTATAATAAGAAATACTTTCTTGTAAATAATATACAAGTCACCAGATTTCTCCAGCAATTGTTTTTGCTAAAACATCTTGTATTTGCACTGTTGTTTTTTGTTTATTTGTTTATTTAAAAAAAAAACAAAACTTTAAAGGACATTTCTGTATGAAAGCTCAGAAAGCATTGGATTATAGGCAGCTTATGAAAATGGAAATTTTATGATCATTTCAGCAAATTTGTTATGAATAGCTGCACAACAGCAACATGACAACAAACTCCTCACTGTACCTACAAGGTAGGAGGTGGATGCCACTGCAACTGAAATAATTTCCAGAAGAGTAATGTCTCCAGATATAATACTGGTGATACTTTTAAAGTCTGTAATGCTACCTAGATAAAATGCCCTAGATCCAGAAACAAATAACTTTCGTTCTGATCCTTTTCCTCATAAGACAGTCAGCTTCCCAAAGCTGTAAACAAATGAAAAAATTATTTAAAATATGCATTATTCTGTATTTGCATTCTTTGAAAGACAAATTATTTTAAATGTGAGGAAATCCTTCTTAGGAGTAATGAACAATTCAAACCCATCCAAAAGAATTCAGCATCCGATGTGGCCTTCACCTTATTTAAATCAGAGACAATTCCTCCTCTTAATATTGTAGCCAGAATTAAGAACTCAGGAAGAGAGAATAAACAAATAAATAAACAAACCAAATCCCATCAAGGAGGGGAGCATGCTGAATTATTTCTTTCAGCATGGAAGCTCCTTATGATCTGTTTTCCCTCCCTGACACACAGTCCAGGGCTAAAGAGGAGACATTTGTTATCGCCTGACAGGCAAATTCCAGTTTCATGTTGGGAAATGAGCCTGACTCTCTAGGCTTCTAAGGCTTTTTTAGATGAAATACTAGAAATACCTAGGGTAGTCAATGTCAAATACTCCTTACACAGAGAATGAAAATCTCAATTACTTTATATAAGATATCATAATGACTGCAGGCTCTAGTATCAACATACAGCTTCTGCATCTGCCTTGGCTTTTAATAACTTTTATATAGGTGAATTTTTCCTGCTTTCACATACATATTCTACAAATCAAAACATGAAGTGTGCATCTTTGTAAAGGATATGTGGAATGTGGCAAAAGGAAATGGATATATCACAATTCTGAATCTGTCCCTCAACAACAGGATAATAATATGAATTCCAAAAACTTGATGAATAAGGCATGCTTTCTTAAACACAGTGATGTAGTTAGGGTAGCTTCTTTGCCTATATCAAGTTCTGAGTGAATGCTTTGATTGTAGATGACTGTATATTACGTTTTATTAATGCATAAATGATTGAGAACCTGATAAACTGCGTCTGAAGGAAGGATGATTTAACAGGATCCATTAAGGTGATATCAAGTATGTATCCTAAACTGATATAGAGTGTTGAAATGATTAAACATTCTCTGCAAGATCAGTGGTAAAATTATCTACATTATTTTTATTATTATTATTCTTACTATTTGAGCAATTTTATTTTTATGAAGAAAACTGTACCAAACTGTATAGAACTGTTGTACAGACTGTTTGATACACCCAAATGGTAATCAAACTGGCCTTGTTTTCTGGATTTAACAGTGCAGAAAAACCTTTAAAATATTTTGCTTTAGCAATGTTTTGAATTTTAATTTCAGAAGAATCAATTGTTTTTACATTACAGAAAAACTTTTTTTTTTTTTTTTCCTGACAAACTGGGCAAAAGCGACCTGTAGTGAAGAGATACATTGATCCAGACAATCCTTTTATCATGCTGACGCTATTGGCAGCAGCATGTCAAGAGTGTGCTTTTATTTTGGATTCAAGTTAGTGAGCATCTTGTTGTTGAAATTCATTCAGAAGAAGCTTAGTTCCCTTATTCCTTTTTATCACTCATGCAGCAGGGCATGTAGATGTCTAATCTGGTAATTATCATGCCATCTTCCTTGGCCTCTATTATGAAAACTAGAACAGAATTTCAAAGGGGGATGAGGCAAAAAACATTTTATTTAAACTGCCTGATCTGAATTATTCACTCCGTAGGGCAAAGGGGTGAGGGAGAAGGGGGAAAGGGAAGGAAAATGATGGGGGATGGGACAGAGAATGGAGAAGGAAGAAAAAAAGAGGGAAAAATATGAAAAAAATTATTTCATTTCTTCATAGAATGTGATTGTCCAAGAGTCTTTGAATCTTTTCCACTCTATTAAATAGTTTATTTTAAAGCATATAATAGCTTTTGGAGGCTTGTTCAGTATTTCTGCTGTTGTGGTAGTGAATAGTCACAAAACATTTTGCAGCTTTCTGGCACCTGCATGAAGCTGTGACTTATGAATATGCTAATGAGACTGCAACCAGAACTGGCTTGGGTTCAACACTTGCACACAATTTGTGCTCAGGCTACCAGCACTGCTAAGAGGCTGAGTACAGAAAGTAATATTTAGACTGATCAATTCAACATAATGCACTTTCATTAAAACAGAGACTTTAAACAGAACAGCTTAAAGTTATCCAGTGCCAGCACAGTGGAAATTATTTCTAAACCATTTTTTATATATCTGGAAGGATATTATTCAATTTAACTACTTGGAATTGCATAAGCTGATCCATATAGCATATTATGTTGTTTAATAGCACTGAAAAAAACTCCAAATCCACATAGTAATAGCGACAGCTGTACTTATTCATGTCTAGACTGCATCTCCTTCATAACATAATTTTTAACCTTGAATACAGAAAGGCAGCATTTCCATACAGAAATGTCTTCTATAGAAATTCTGTAGTTTATGCCTTTAATATTAGGAGAAGCAGGACTGTCTGCAAACCAGATTTAAGAAATAGATATTAAGATTACTAGCACCTATTCCCATTTATTCCACATTTCCAGTATTAAAACATTTAAAATATTGGCTCTAGACTTAGAAATCTCATTATCAGTTTCAAATTAATCTACTTCAAATGTCTATGCTGTCATGATTTATTATCTCAACATATAGAGAAACAATTAGAAAAAACCTATCAGAGTTTTAGAGATGAACATCATTTGATTTCACTTTTTTTTAATGAGAAGTGAATAAATTCTGGTTTTTTTTAAGTAATCAGCTGATACAAAATTCAAAATTTGAAATTAATTTGGTTTACATTTCTGACAGAGTGTAAGACTCGATGTATTTTGAATGAAATTAAAATGCATTTGTAAGCAAGTGAGTTAGCTTTAAATAAAAGTTCCTATCTATTTTTAAGGGTGTGACAAATAATTATCAGTGTGTTTTGATTTTGTTAATACTACTAAAACTATTATAGGTTAGGAATGAAAATGGCTATAGGTTAGGAATGAAAATGGATTAACCTAGGCAATGGGAATTGAAAACAGTATGTTTTCAACCTGCCATTTGATTCTGTTAGGAAGCTAATAAATAGAAAATATGCATATATATATACTTTCTAATTATTCTTGTCCTTTTGAGTTCTGCATATCTTTTGATCCCAAATAAGTATTTTATCAGAATTTTATGATATGCCAGACTGAAAGGGAACACATATGAACCTCCTGTTTCACTGAAAAAGCATCAGAAAGCAGAATTTTACAAAATAATGTATTACTAAACATGGTGAAAGGACATGGGAGTGCTAACATCTTTGTATCTTACTTCATGTACACAAAACAATGATCTTCAGGCTTACCTTTCTTGGCTCAAATCCCATGTGACACACTTTCATGAAAATCTTACTTGCTATCTTCAGTTCAGCTTATCTTATATGGTAGCAGATGGAATATTTTAGTGTATACCAACTGAAAAGGGGAAAAAAAAAAAAAAAGAAAAGAAAAAAGAAAAGCACTTCTAATGAAGACATGAAAACAAAACAAAAAAATGCCAGGTGAATTTGCACATGGTTGTTACAAACAGCTAAAATATTCATACTATGGAGACAAAGTTGGTGGGTTCCCAGGTCAAATGACTACATTTCAAAGCAGTAACATTGTCACAATGGTAGTAAATCTTCTTCTGAATACAAGTATTTTGATTCTTGCTTCATCTGTACTTATAAAGTGTTGTTCTAGTAGTTATTTTACATGAAGTGCACATATGGTACTGATTTTTGAAGCTATTCAAATCACATGGGTCTGAAATGCTAATTGCTTCATAAGTATGACATGTAGATTTCAGAATTTTCACTAATGAATAACAATTTAAAAATATCTGAAATATGATTTTTGCACTCTATAGGGAAAAATTAGTAGTCACGAGGAAATTGTATTATTTTGCAAACACTAAAATAATTTTTTCCTCAATTTTTCAGCATGGCTGGGGAGGATATTTTTTAGGCTTAGTTACTCACTAAGATAGTCCGATGCTTTGTAAAAATTTTCTGGGGTTTTCCACCACTTCAGAATTATGTGATATGGTAAATCTACTGTCCAATCATTAATCATTTCCTACTGCTCTTAAAATTTCATCAGCATATGACTAATAAGCAAAAGTGTATAACTTCTCTCTGTAAAAGCAAGAGAATGTTTTTTTGTTTTTGTTTTTGTTTTTTTTTTTTAATGAACTGTCTTCAGAAGCACTGTTTTCCAAAGGAAAGTTGGATTGAAAAATTTTGTCATTTAGTTTTTCAGATCAATGTGTTTTCTCCCAAATCTCTGGTGGCACCAGAAGTAATTGTAGCTTCCAGTAGTAGTACCCAAGGCAAAAATAAGTCTGTTCTTAGTGCAATATATCTTCATATATGCAACATACAGATTTTTCGCAGGACTGAGAGCTGTACAGGAGAAAGATGCCTTTCTTGGCAATTCCATAGATTTGATTTTTTTTTTTCCTGTACTTTATTGTTCAAGATTACAATCTTGTGGAGAACTTAATGGTTTTCTTTTACGTTGATGTTGCCACAATGAAATGCACCACCCACAGCAGTGCTGTGCTCACATTCAGTGTTCGCTATTCATAAATGTTCAGAAAAAGTCAATGAATGTCCGATAACTGTAATTTTTTCCACATGGAGGAATTAATCTCTGCTTCATATGCATTTCCACGTCAGATGTCATTTTATCATACTGCCCCTCTGCCTCTCTTTGTCACATGGCAACAAAATTTAACAGAATATTGTCAGGAAGATTCAACTTGTGCTGCCATACAACCAATATCTGCCTCCAATGTTATGAGTCAGCATAATAAAACAGGAGACATTGCTTTTCGATCAGCTCTCATATATAACTTTTAAATCCTGTGTTCCTAGTATGCGAAACATAGAGATGAGCATCTGTTATGAGCATGAGCAGCAATTTTAAGAAACATGTATGAGATGCAGGTAGTGCATCAGAAGATCACAAGGGAGAGTTTTTAAGAGAGTGCGTCTTCAAGAGAGGGTTTAAGTACTATGACTATTAACACTGTACAGGTCACTGATTTCTGGGAAACTGATTGTACCAACTGCCAGGGATATTCTAGGAGAGTCACAATTGTACTGAATGCCAGGAAATTTTTTCGTCCTTACCTTGCTCAGAAGTGTCTGTCAAACTGCCTCAAGTCAAACCTTAGTTGTATAGCATAGGAAAGCAAGACACCGTCCCACAGATATAAACAATAAAAATGAGAGAAATTTAAATAAGAGCTTGATTTTTGTCTTATTCTACTGTGTATTTAATATTAAGAAAAGTAGATTATTTACATAATCAGAGGATGTAGCAGTATTTCCTATTTCAGAAAATAACTTAGGTAGACAAAGAGCTACGTATAAATCCATATCATATTTAAAGGAGAAAAACAATTTGGATTCAGGTAGGCAAATTAAAAAATATTCAAAAATAATTTATTTTAAATACAATTGCACCTTCTATTGAAACCAGTTTCAAATTTTCTCTGAGCAATAGACTCCCAGTTTTGCTATTCATATTCAATGAACTTGATTACTTTGTGAAAATCTACAAATATTAAGTAAGTTTCCATGGGAGTAAAGCAGCCACAGTGAAATTTTTTCTTAGAATCATAGAATCACAAGGTTGGAAACAACCTATAAGATCATCTAGTCCAGCCGTCTTCTCATTACTACTGCTACCCCAAGCTACTAAACCATATCTTGCAGCTCCTCATCCACGCTCATCTTGAACACTGCCAGGGATGGCGACTCCACCACCTCTCTGGGCAGGCCATTCCAGTGCCTGACCACTCTCTGAGAGAAAAAGTTTTTCCTCATGTCTAACCTAAACCTTCTCTGGTACAACTTGCAGCCATTTCCCTGGGTCCTGCTCATTGCCTGAGAGAAGAGGCCAAACCCCTCTTCACCACAACCTCCCTTCAGGAAGTTGTAGAGTGCAATGAGGTCTCCCCTGAGCCTCCTCTTCTCCAGACTGAACAATCCCAGCTCCCTCAGCCACTCCTCATAAGGTTTGTGCTCCAGACCCCCCACCAGTTTCGTTGCCCTTCTCTGGACACACTCCAGGACCTCAACATCTTTCCTGTAGTGAGGGGCCCAAAACTGAACACAAAACTTGAGGTGCGGCCTCACCAGTGCTGAGTAGAAGGGGATGATCACCTCCCTGCTCCTGCTGGCCACACTATTTCTAATGCAGGCCACTATGCCTTGGCCCTCTTGGCCACCTGGGCACACTGTTGACTCATGTTCAGCCAAGCATCAACCAACACCCCCAGATCCCTTTCCTCTTCACAATCATCCAGCCACTCATCCCCAAGCCTGTAGCACTGCATGGGGTTGTTGTGGTCAAAGTGCAGGACTCAGCACCTGGCCTTGTTGAACCTCATCCCATTCACCTCAGCCCAGCGATCCACCTTATCTAAGTACCTCTGAAGGGCCTCCCTATCCTCAGGCAGATCAGCACCACCTCCCAGCTTGGTGTCATCTGCAAACTTACTGAGGGTACACTCCATCCCCTCATCTAGGTCATCAATAAAGATATTAAACAAGATGGGCCCCAGTACCGACCCCTGGGGACACCATGGGTTGCCAGGCGGACTTAACTCCATTAACCACTACTCGTTGGGCATGGCCCACTAGCCAGTTTCTTACACAAAGGAGTGTAGACCTGTCCAGACCACAGGCAGCCACTTTCCCCAGAAGAAGCCTCTGAGAGACTGTGTCAAAGGCTTTGCTGAAGTCTAGAAAGACTACATCAACAGCCCTTCCCTTATCTATCAGTCTGGTCACCCAGTCATAGAAGGAGATGAGGTTGGTCAAGCACGACCTGCCTTTCACAAACCCATGCTGGCTGGGCCTGATCCCCTGGACACCACATATGTGCCATGTGTGCCACCAAGATTTCACAGTAAGTTCATTGCCAAATTGAGTTGTTAGAGTTAGGGTGGTATGGCTAGGTTGCAGTTAGACTTGATGATCTTGAAGGTCTATTCCAACCTGAGCAATTCTATGATAATACAGTTCTGTAAGTAATGCTACCAGAATACTGCACTAGGGACAAACTTGTTGAGCTTCAAAACAAGCTCTGCCTTTGTGGTAGTGTCCTCATCAGTGTGCTGGGAGAAAAAAAAAATGTCTACTTTCTCAAGTATACAGTAAATTTTACACATCACAACTTAGAGAGGGGGAAAGGAGAGAATAGTAAGAAAAGTAAGGGAAAAGGCTGCTTTGCTTTGTAATATATATACATAAATATGTATAAACATAAAGTGTGTAGAGAGAAGAAATGAAATGTCTCAAAACATTGTTCAAAATAATTATTTGCCTTTTTCTTAAAGACTGTCATATCACAAATAGACAATCTATTTCAAAGAACGGCATAATAATAATAATGTATAATAATTATCATATAATCATCATCTCATTTGTAATAATTAATATGATGATTAACCTCAGAGGTGGGAGGTAATTAGTAGTTTGGACACTGAGATGTGTTTTGTAAGATGTGTTAGTAGTATTCTGAAAAGCTTTCATTATATTGAATCCAAATGTAGAATCTGGCAGCATTTTATCTTCATGTCACAGTGAAGCTTATACCCTCAACTTCTGCTACACTCATATTCTGGTTTCTCAGTGTAGACACCCAGGCACAACAGCTGGAAGCCTGGTGATATATATTTTTCTTGTATATGGTCTGAATATTTGGATGACAAAAATCTAATCATGCATTTCCTATATTTGTGTCTGACAGTGTAAAGAAAAACCAACCTATGGCTTCAGTTCAGCTTTCAGAATCCTCCATCTATATCTTCAATAGTAAACTAAATAAGATAAGGGTTAATATATTAAGGAAATAGATAAACATTTATGCAATTCATAAGCTTTATGGGAGGAGATGGAAAAAAAAAACAAACAAACAAACAGAAAAAGGAAGGAATTTAGTTTAAATGAACATGTACTGGCACAATTTTTCTTCATTTCCTCAGGGTTCCTTCTCCCCTAGCTTACACACAATTTGCAGGAGTCATTCTGAAATCCTTGTAAACTCAAAAGGTGAACTCACAGATAATTCCAGATGCTAAGGCAACACAGTGCAAGATACAGATTGTTTAAAGACAGTATAAAGATATTTTGAAAAAGAAACTCTTAAGTGAGATTCTGTTTCAATAGGTGAACTACCCCAACTCTTTTGACTTCTGTAGAGAAAAGATTTCCAACAAATTCTGTGACTGCTTATTTTAGTACTAGAGTTGCGGAGAAAGTGTTGGAGGAAAAACATCTAATTATAAGCACAGCTTTTAAAAATAATACTGATTATTTTCTCAAACCAAGTAACCTGCTGTAAAGCCTAGGTCATAAACAGGTGTTCTGATTCCCAGTTGTCTGGTTTAAATGTGATCATTTTGCTGACACTCATGAACTAAATGGCATAAGATTTAAAGTCTTAGTCAGCAGCAAAAATCTTAGGTGAGTATTCAGATCTAACTCAATGTGTGTTGCACTGACAACTAAATGAACACTGGGTTATTTGATGTTGTTTTCTGTCGTTGCTGTTGAAAATTTGTTGAAACATTATTGATAACATACCCTGTCATAAAATTATAGTGTCTTAGAATGATTTGGGTTGGAAAGGACCTTTCTAATTCATCTAGTCCAACTTTCTCTGCCATGAGCAGGGAAATCTTCAGTAGATCAGGCTTCCTAAAGCCATGTCCAACCTGATCTTGAGCACTCATATTTTATCTTTGTTGCTCCAATCTGTCAAGCAGACGTCCATTTACTCCACAAGACTTCACTTCTTAAAATATTAATGTCCAAATGTAGCAGTTCATTCAATTATGTGTGTTGCTACTGTCTTGAACAAAATGATACAAATCCTGCCAGCCACTCTAAATATCCTTTAATTTAGATAGCTTATTAGTTTTCAGATTTGCAATCCTATCTTTTAGAATTTGATTTTTATAAGGTTTTTCTTATTTCCCAAACATTCTGTTTATGTAGCCAGTAGCACATTAAGGCCAGAATATTGAGGTCTTCTGATATTTACTTTTTCCTTTAATGTGTTCACATTTCAAACTTCACTTGACAAGCCTTCACTTGAAATACACTTGAAAATGCTTTTATTTGTAATGTGTGTAATAATCTTTCTCACTTTTGAATCAACCATGAATTTGATAAGTGAATCATGGGAAGTTCCATTGTCTTCTTTCTTTGTAGAATTTAAGAATATTTCAGTCTCTGGAAAAAAAAAAAAAAAAAAAAAAAAAAAAAAGTAAATTTATTTTCTTAGAACATTAATTTCATTCAGAAATCTCCATTAAAAAAAATCCTTTGGAGAGTGTCTATAGATAATTAGGGACCTGGAACATCTCCCCTGTGAGGAATGGCTTAGAAACTCTGTACTTTTAAGCCTGGAGAAGACTGAAGGGACCTTATAAAAGTTTAGAAATGCCTAAACATAGAAGTTTGTATGGATGGAACCAGGCTATTTTCAGCAGTTCACAGAGACAGAACAAGGGGTGATAGGCATTAACTGGAACATAGGAAGTGGCATGAGAACATGAGAAAATAAGTTTTACTTTCAGAGTGACAAAGCACTGAGGAAAGCTGCCCAGAGAGTTTGTGGAGACTTCTGCCTGCTTGCTTTCCTGTACAACCTTCTCTGAGGAATCTGCTTTTGCAAGAAGTTCAAGTAGACGATTGCCAAAGGTCCCTTCCAGCCCCCACAGTTCTGGGATTCTGTGACATCACATAATCAATAATGTTCAGTCTCTGACCAGATTGAAATAAACGTTTTTAGTTTAATCACTACTCCCTTAATATGTGTCAAATTTGTCCCTTTTCCTCTGAGTTCTTGCTGATTACGATGAGCTGTGAAGTCTTTGTTCCAAACATTACTGGTGTCCTATCTGTTGTTATAGAAACAATCATTATTTTGCATTTAATAATATACTTGATCTAAGCATAATTATCTTTGTCTCTTGTTTCATTTTCATTACTTGTGCTAACAAAAATATCTCTGTTTATACTGCATACTTCAGGGTAGGATGAGAACAGGAATCAAAGAATCATAGGATGACTTCTGTTTCTCTCTCTTGACAAAAAATAGAAGCATGTGGCAAGTAAAGCTTATGCATCAAAATTTTAGTTAGCAAAAACCTTCCGTCTCCCCTCTCCTCCCCTTTCCTCTCCTCCCCTTTCCTCTCCTCTACTCTCCTTTCTCTCCTCCTTTCCCAAATGAAGAATAAAAAACATTCCAATTGCATATTTGTAAGGGAATAATGGGTGAGGTAGGCAAGACTTCATTTCTGAGGAATATATTACAATCCTCCCTTGGGTACTTATCCCTCTGTTCCTTACTTTTTGACATTGGAAAATTTATTTTAACCAAAGGAGAGAGGAAAAATAGTTATAAATTCCATCCTTTTTGACTAAATCCACAAAACCTATGAATAATTTTGAGTGATAATCTTGATTGCCAGAAGCATAATTTTACTGTATCTGAAGTAATATCTGAGTTAGGAAATTAGTGGGTTGAGGTATTTAGATTTTATCAAAAAGTATCAACAGCATTATCAGCAGCATTGATCCAAAGATGGGACTTTCAGTGCCCTAGTAGAGACCACAAAGCACATTATCTTTTCTGTCATACATCAGCCCAAAGCACTTGGCTGCTTTTTCTCAGTTAAGTCTGGCTGAGGTGCATGGCATCTGGTCTCTCCCACTGCAAAGAACAAGTGGCCATGGGATAGCAGGACATCAGCTGTTGGGACCTCCCTGCTGTTCTGTGGCTGGCAGAACTTAAGCAGTATTTGGCTGCTGAACTTTTGTTTCCTGCTTTTTCTGGCTTCTCCAGGGAAAGACAATGAGCCAAATGGAAGCAGTCTCCAAGCTGGGTCTGCAAGGAGGACACACAAATAGTTAGCTAAGACAGAGCATTTGAGGAGATCTAATGTGTTAAACTTCAGTAACTCCAGTTGCTGGAGACATATATTCTATATTTAGAACTGCTCATTACTGTCAGGACTGGAGATTTTTGAGATTTTCTTCTGGATATATTGATAATCAAAGCTCTGTACATCTGAGAACTTGAAATATACATATGCAACCATTTACTTTCAGATTTTAGCTATGTCTTTCAACACCTATAAATGTGAGCTATATAAGACTTGTAGGTCTGCATTTTCTTGTTGTCCTGAATCATAATGCAATTGGTTTAGTAGGGAAGAAGAGAACTATTCATGCTGAGACAGTTCTACCACAGTACTAATAAAATATAGATGACAGCACGCAACTTTGTTATTCAAATGGTCGAGTTTAATTTTGCTGGCAAAAAATCCCATTCTCAATTATATAAATGGAACCCAAATCAATTTTAGTAAGTTGAAATTTAAAGAACTGATCCATCTCTGAAGTAAATGTCATTGGCTCAAAAACTCCATTTAGCAACCAAAGCAAATGTTGAGAAGAGGGAACAACAGCTTTGCAAATGTTCACTTTAGAGCTTTACTTCGCTGCGCTTCAGTAAAGTAACATACCAAGGATTCTGCAACTGAGAATTTCTGATTCAGAGATTCTCTTTGTAAAGATGTACTTATAAGAGTATAAGGTATCTCACCTAATTTTTACTAGTTTCAGAAGCAAATTTTTTTAATTTTTTTTTTAAAAGTAGATGAAGCAGAGTGAGGGTACTCATTCAAGCATGAATATGATTTCTTTATGTATATAGTTACGCTTGGAAATAAAAGATAATTCTCATGCTTCACTTACATTTCATCTGATATCTAACAGGAATCTCATATATAAAAATACATACATATGAATTCTGTTCTTTGCTGAGATATTCAGTTATTCATTTAAAATCACTGGAACTAGCTTGTAGTGGAAAAATATACTCTGGTCAGCATTTGGTTTGTGTCTGGGAGTGTATATGAAGAAAAAGGACTAATTTCAGTCACTGTGACACACTATCATCCAAAGAATCTATTTTCTTCAATCAAGTGTTGAGGATATGACCATAAATGTCTGTGAATTCCTAGTAGTTTTAGTAAAACTACTAGGTTTTAGTAGTGGGTTTTACTAAGACAATTCATGTTAAGATTTTAAATTCATTAATCACAGTCTAAAATGCATGTTGGACAAGGGCTTTCACAATGAAAAATATTTGTGCACTCTCTGTGAACCTGAAAAGGAATTTAAAATGAAAGCATCTTAAATCACATATCTGAACATATGATAGTTTGCTAATTCATCAATTCAATTACATTTATCCATCAGTTCCTTCAACTGTTGATCCAGAAGGTGAAAAACTATATTCCTTACTGTACCTTCTAAGAAGCAAGTTCATCCACATGGTGTGCAAGCTACTGAGTTCATTAATGATACAAAGTAAACTTTATTATCTCTCTACTGTTTATTCAAAGTCAAGGCTAGTCCCTGGCACTCCTGAAATAATATTCTTCTCATGCAGTGGTGCAAGAGGACACCAATCTTTCTATTAATAGACAAAGCAGGAATTATATTTGAATTGGAACTGTAGGGTTTTGAACTATTTCAAAGCAGATTCATATATCTAGATATCTAACAAGGAATTGAAGATTCTAATTTCAAGAGTTTGTTATTGAAATCTTGACTCAGTATGGCCTTGGGGACTATGGAATACCACAGATGCTCTGTTTTGCATGCAATGTACAAAAATAAAAATAATATTCCAAAACTCATTTCAGATGCCCGATTCTCTCAAGCATATTTATCAATCTTCCATTACATGATTAATTATCATTAGGATGTGAATATCTGTTTCCAAGTTTCCTTGCAAAATATTCAGTTGCTATTAAATCCTACCATTAATTCTAAGGTATTGCTAGAGTTTTCTTCCTTAAGTGGTTCCCAAAATGCAGCTGATGTGCTTTGATACGCCTGCTGCTGGGTTGAACACTGGTTTTGGAAAGCTGGCTGGACATACAGTGGACTTCTTTTCCCTGAGTACCTCTGGGATTTTTTATCATTTGACAATATCCACACAACAAAGGCAGGATTTGAGTCTCCAAGCTGTTGTGCTCCCACATTTTTCCTAGCTATAGACACAAACTTGTAAAAAAACACAGTATCCTTTAAATAAAAAGAGTGTGTATTTTCTAAATAGTTAATGTCTGCATAATTTGAGATAGTATAAGTACCTAGCCTTTGTTTTCTGATAATTGTGCTACTCCTCTGAAGGCAAATGTGAGAAAAAAAAATTCACTGGCTAAATTTAAGATTAAATCATTCAGCTTTATTAAAAATGGAGGATGGGAGTGCAGATTATTAATCTTTACAGATATCTTCCTGAGATCATATCACTGTTCTATTTACAGTTTGATGTTGTAATACAGAATTGATATAATAATAAAAAACTTAGTTAAAACATCTCTCTGTTTCTTTAAGTAATAAATTAGAAGATTAAAGCAGTATTATTTTTTTAGAAATTTTAACTCACAGAAATTAAATTGCAATGCTTGTTTATTCTGAATAATTGAAATTCAACAAAGGCACTCCAGGTACTTAGTATTTGTAATTTCCATGCTTAGTACAGTTAAACACAATTCCAATCTCTGATTTACAAACACGTATTTATCTTTAGAAAAGGTTTACTTTTCCAATACAGATATGCTTTCTGTTGATAAGGAGACAGATAATACATCTTGCATTTCAGCTGTGATGTAGCTCATTACATTAGTACAAATAATACAGGAAATATATTACTGAAGTGTATTCAGCCATGGCCAGATTTGATAGTACCTACCCTGTAAAGATCCATCATTCAAGGAAGGTCTTGTGTGCTGAAGGGACAAACCTCAATGAAATTAAATTCCTAAAATAGAAACATACTCTTCTGCATCCTAATTTTGAATGCAAAATGAGTAATGTGCAAAGCACTGCACTGAGCACTCTTCAGCAATCAGTATTTTGAGTTTGTTCTTCATAGATATAATAGGCATGCTTAAGAAAACAGTACTGAATACTTTAGGATCATGGGACTGCTTGAATATGGAATTTAAATATCTTTGCTTAATTACTAAGATTATGAGAAAAGTATAAGAAGTTGTTTGAATGGAAAATATTTCATTTCAAAACAATAGTTCATTCCAAAATAATCAGTGAAAATTTATTTCAGTTAAATTGTAAATATAAGAAAAAGATCACTAACTTATTCTTTTTTAAAATATCCTCTGATCACATATATGTCATTACTTCACCAGTTTATTTTTTCTGTCAAAACAATAGAAATATTTAAATCTGTTGACAGCATATCAATGCATTTTTTTCCATAATCAAGTAACTTTTCTCAGTCAATAACTTGTGTAATATTATGCAATATTTACATAATATATAATATTAATATATATATTTAGATATGATATAGTATATAATCATATATAAATATGATATATATAATGCATATTATATTATATTATATTATATTATATTATGTTATGTTATGTTATATTATATTATATATTCATTATATTATATATAATATATATTATTAAATAATATAAATTAATATAAGATTATATAATATTACATAAAAGAGACTAATACAAGGGATAATGTTCTGTGATTTGTGTAGGCAAATTATTTTTAAACACAAGAATAAAGATGTCTTATTTAGACTTGAAATACTTTTTATATCTTTTTTATTTTTTTAACAGTATGATAGAAAACAGAGTCTGATTACATGGACTGATTGTTCTCTTCAAACAATTGATTAACCATGGGCCAATATATTAAACCAGATAACATCATTCAATAGAGCTGCCCTAAATATACTTAGCTATATTATTGCACTGAGTACAAATTATTGCAATATAAGTTAAACTACAATTTTTTTGTTAGTACAGAATATATAGAAAGTGATTCCTTTACTATTCTCTTCCTTTTCTATTCTCTTTCTTTGCTATACGTAAAGAGATGCAACTTTAGATAGGTACGAAGAAGTCCTTATCTCAAAATCACTGAATGGAATTTTAGGAGCTGCAGAGCTTTGTCTGTCTCTCCATGATTCTCTCGGATTTTAAGCACTACAGAGGCTCACTGGGAGGAAGACAGGGAATTAAAAATGCATTTGCAGTTAACATTAAATCAGGTCCTTTTGCAGCTGCAGTCTATTGTTCTAGCAACTCAAGATGTACATAAATGTTAGTACAAAAAGGATGAATTCAGATTTATTTTTTTACAAAGTAAATTAAAAAACTGTTCTTTACTCATTTTTCTCTATCATACATTAATGTACAGACACAGTCTCCCACAATGTGAAATGGATAAATCATACAGAGTATATTGGTAATCATTAAACACAATGCCAATATTATAGAACAGAATTTGAAATAAAAGTTATTTACATATTTTACATGAATCTTACATGGGATATATAAAATGTAATTGAACTTCCAGTCAGCAGAATCAAACTTAGTTGGCCGATCTGTGCACCAGGCAACATAATTGTGGGGTTTTTTTGTTTGCTTTTGATCCTCATACACACTGACAAAACCTGTCAAAATCTGCACTTTTGGAAATACTTCATGATGAACTTATCTTCTCCTACACTTTTCTCTTTATCTATCTATCTATCTATCTATCTATCTATCTATCTATCTATCTAT